>NC_141025.1:12185000-12375000 GCF_052040795.2 Danio rerio
TACTGGGTTATTGCTGGTAGGACATCGCTGTGGAAAACATTTGCTGGAATAGTAGGCGATTCATTCTGCTGTGGCAACCCTGATATACAAGGTACTAAGTCAAAGAAAATTTTTCTAAAAAGTTAATTAAAATAAAAATGTATTTGCATTACATATTTTAAAAAGTCAAAAATCATGTGTAACAGGGTTTCTGCAGGGTCTTAAAGTCTTAAATCTCAAAGTCCAAATTTAAGGCCTTAAAAAGTCTTAAATTTACTGAAGTATTGTGTTTTCCCTTGTTCATGTATTGCTACTAAATCTGGACAAAACCCATAGAATCACCAACAATCATCTCATCTAAACTTATAAAAAAAAAAAAAACATTTTTTTTAACTATTTATCATAATAATTTAATTATTTTCCTTACAATAACATTTCTTTAAACACCCTTTATGTATTTACTGCTGAGGGTCCCGGCCTGGACAGAATGTTGAGCATAGATTTAGTTTATTATAGTTTTTAAAACTTTTAAAACATTTGTTCTTTTTTTATTTTACAGAAAGTTTATCTTTGAAAAGTGTGTGGATCCAAGTAGAGCTTGCTTGTTTTTACTCAATATTTAAAATATTTGGCTAATAAATGAAATCTCAAATATTAAAATCTTTAGTATTAATGTATTATTGTATTTTTAAATGTTATCAATTCTTATTATCATTTTTGATTGAGAAAATAAAACTTTTCCATCTGGGCCATTTGAATAATTCCTTAGCCCTTTATGGGTCTAAAATCTCATTTATAATGGTCTTAAAAATTTCTTTACTGTAAATGTCTTAAATTTCGGCCCCATTTACACTAATAAGTTTTAGTTTAAAAACAGCGTTTTAGAATGAAAACAATACGCGTCCACACAACTGAGTTCTGAACAACTCTCCACCCACACTATAGCGCTGTAAACCCGCATCACATGACCATACACGAATTCTGGCATGTGCTGAAAGCTGCTTCAGCGTATTCTCATGTCTGAGCTCCAGGCAGTTAGCAGGCGCTCTGAGCATACCCGCCCAGCTGAGTGTAGCCAAATGTGTGTGGCGACCCCTGATTAATAAAGGGATTAAGCTGAAAAGAAAATGAACGAATGATTAAAATGACAGCTTAGTGATTATTATATTCAGCTATTTGATATATTACCATGCATTTCCTCTGATAATCTTTACTGTGTGCATACAGCCTGACACTAAGCACATACTGTCAAAACCACACAGTGAGCCTAACGTTTCATATTTTTTAAAGAAAATGAAAGGAGTCAGTTAGAGGCTCCATTTTGTTATAAATATGCATCAAGTGAAGATGACGGGCATATAAATATGTAGGTCTACATAATGCCATACTTTTTTGGTGTCTGTTAAGTTAAATTTGTTAATATAAAAATTAAAAGAGACTTTATTTAATGTTTTCATTCTATAGTTAAGAGAGTGAAATGTAGCCAGGGTGAACGACGTTATAAAAGTACACTGCAGTTACATCTGAAGATTCACCCGACCTGTCGACGGGAGTTTATTATAAACTTGTATAGTCTGAATTTACGAGGAATATATGCAAGATTGAACTTTGTGTACTTAATATTGAGAAAAATCCCCAATCAGACGTGCCATGCCTCCGTTTTCAGATGTCTCCATTTTCACCCATCTTAGAAACACACAGTGTTTTAAAAACAAAACGGCCTCCACAGCGTTTCCAAAACACTCAGTTTTCAGGGCTCGAAAACTCTGGGGAAGTGTGGATAGATGCCGTAACCGTAGCAAAACTTAAGCACTTTAAAACTAAAACATATTAGTGTAAATGGGGCCTTATAGAGCAGGAGTGTCTAAACTTAGTCCTAGAGGGCCGGTGTGCTGCTGAGTTGAGCTCCAATTGCTTCAACACACCTGCCAGAAGGTTTCTAATATATCTTGTAAGAGCTTGATAAGCTGGTTCAGGTTTGTTTGATTAGGGTTGGAGCTAAACTCTCCAGGAAACCAGCCCTCCAGCACCGAGTTTGAACACCCCTGCTAGAGTTTGAACCAAAATGCCAAAAATCAATCTTTGATTGTGTCCAGCAAGTCTTTTTTTTAATCCATCGGAAGCTGACTGAATTATGGGTAATGATGAGTGGCCTTTCTTGAAAAGGAAAAGTTGTTAAAAATATAGAGAAAAAAAATCATAGTTCTAACGTGTATAAAACCTAAATAAAGTCAATTCTGAACGCATGCAGACTTAAAAGAGGATATCTGATCCTGCTTGGAAGGTTTTGCACAGCCAAATAGGCAACAGAGCAGTGTGAGACAGGCGTAACCAGGCCAAGATAATGTGGTTAGCATGTCCTCTCAGCCAGGATGAACTAGAGTAGATGTGAGCAGCAAAAACCACAGGAATCCCGAGCTGACCATCTTTTCGAAGTCAGCATGAATGCATCATCACATGTAAGTGGGCGGAAGGGAGAAAAACCACCGTGACCTTCATTAGGACCACAGAGAACCAGGCCAAAAGTCATCACCGCAATGATTTGTATACTTTTGCTTTGTAAGTTAATTTCCTTATAAGCTGTTCCATAATACAAAAATGCAAGTTTCTATATGTAAATATCTGCATTCATTCATTTTCCTTCAGCTTAATCCCTTTATTCATCAGGGGTCGCCACAGAGGAATGAACCACCAACTTATCCAGCATATGTTTTACACAGCATATGCCCTTCCAACTGCAACCCAGTACTGGGAAACACCCATACACATTCATTCGCACACATACACTATGGCCAATTTAGTTTGTTCAATTCACCTGTACCGCATTTCTTTGGACTTGTGGGGGAAACGGAAGCACCCGGAGGAAACCCATGCAAACACAGGGAGAACATGCAAACTCTACACAGAAAAGCCAACTGACCCAGCTGGAACTCAAACCAGTGACCTTCTTACAGTGAGGCAACACTGCTAACCACTGAGCCACCATGTCACCCTATCGGCTTTTATTTCACATGTATTTCTGCAATACGCATAAATTGAGCACATAAACTATATAGACATGAATTAAGCACAAATGTGTCAATATGCAATATCATAATATGCCGTGTGCAATTCTGCCTACTACATTTATGAAGGCAAGATGATTAGCTCTCCTATAAAATGTATTAATTTGAAATATTTCTCAAGTGCTGTTTGAATGGGGGGGGGGGGGGGGGGAATCAACATTTTAAAAACATAATAGATTTAATAAGTAATTAATTTTGTATGTGCCATGATGACAGTGCATTATATTTTACTAATTATAATACAAAGACACTAGAGTTCAGCTTAATGTGCAATTCAAAGGCTTAATTAGGTAAAAAGGTTTTCTAGACAAGGTATTGGACAACTGGTTTGTTTTGTAGCCAATCAGAAAACAAATTCTGCAAGTTTCCACATTTTATTTATTTTATTTTTATATTATTCAGAAGGTTATGATTTGCATTAATTAAATAATTATTTTGGACAGTTTTATTTTACATGGTTAGGAGATGCAAAACGCAAACGTTTCAGCACAATGTCTTACTCGGTGCTTGACAATCCTCGCATTCCACCCTCTTATTCTACAATTAATCACATTACGTCATTAGTTAGACGAGCACTCAATAGTTAAAAACATCTTGTTTTCGTTACAATATACTGCAATTAAACACACAGGGGCGACGCAGTGGCGCAGCAGGTAGTGCTGTCGCCTCATAGCATGAAGGTCGCTGGGTCGACCCTTAACTCAGTTAGCGTTTCTGTAAGGAGTTTGCATGTTCTCCCTGCGTACAGGTGAATTGGGTAGGCTAAATTGTCCACAGTGTATGAGTGTGTGTATGAGTGTGTGGATGTTTCCCAGAGATCAGTTGCGGCTGGAAGTGCATCCGCTTCGTAAATACGTGCTGGATAAGTTGGCGGTTTAATTAATAAAGGGACTAAGCCGACAAGAAAATGAATGAATGAATAAACACACAGAATATTTTCCTTTACCTTCAAAAGTATTATCTCCATTGTACAGGAAAGTAACATTGTAAGTGAGGCCAACAGGGGGCGCTCAACCTGCAGTCTGTGTGGCTCCTAATGCCCCATACATATATATATATATATATATATATATATATATAATTCAAATTTGTTACAACTTCCTGTCCAGGGACTACAGATGTAAATTAGCTTTATAGCTAACTCTGGCACAACGTGTCATGTTGTACATGGTCCCTGTATAAATAAATAAATAAAAATGATTCTGTATGAATTATATAACAAACTGTATAAATGTGCTTCATTGTTATACAGGAAAAATACATTCAATCTTTAATTTGTATATACCTTTATATTATACATATGTTGTTAATATATCCTACATAAAACTGTTTTGTAATGATATTTTGTACTGATTTTATTTAACTAAAAATTATTTTATTAACTGTCTATGTTGGTAGAAAATGTTGGTGGGAATGTGCATTCATTTTACCAGATCACATCTATGTTATTTAAAAAGCACCAAACCAACTTTAAACAGCAGTGTTAACCCTAACCCGTACACACCAGAACTAATTCCCAAGTCTTCAGAGGCATGCAGATCATTCCATACCAGCATGCTTTTGAAGTCTGATGTTTCACTCAGTCAATGCTGGCTATCATACAGATTCTCCACGCTCCACTATTTGCCCCAGTCAGCCACTAAAGTGGACTCCAGTAGAGCCCAAACATCATCACACGTCGTCAATGAGCACTTTGTGCAAAGAGAAACCCAAAGAAATGTCCTCCACTGATTTGACCTGACCTCTCTGTTTTGTTTCCCCCTTGTCCAAACCCTTAGTCACCCACCACGATCCTGAAAACACCTTCAACAGTATCATCGAGCCTCCATCTGTGGTGGACCAGCCTTCTCCGTCATGGTCATCCCAGGAATCTTTCTCTTCCTTCGAGAACAGCGAAGACGGGCCGGTTTACTGCGTACCCCATGAAGGTGAGGATATAAGGCATCTGTTTGCACAACATGGAAAAGAGATTGAGGGAGTTTAGAAATCTCTTGACAATTGACCCAATTCGGCAGTAAACATTTGCCCTGTAGGTGCGTCTATCACGTGCATTGAGATAATAAACACTCTAAATGCTATAAATGGCCGAGTCAGCTGATGCAGCGCTTTCAGGATGTGACTCAGGAGTTTCTGCACAAATTGTGGCGTGGGAGATGCTGAAATACTGATATAAAAGCACTTTAAGGAAAATACTGTGGCACTGTTTGATGATATGGTGAATTTTGGAGGTTGTAAGCATAAAATATTCTTTTGTTGTTACAAGAAGTACTTCTGTAGAGTACAAATGTACAGTTAAATGCAGAATTATTTTACCCAATTTCTGTTAAACAAAGATTTTTTAATAACTCCTAAGGTTTTAATAACTCCTTTCTAATAACTGGTTTCTTTTATCTTTGCCATGATGACAGTATTTAATATTTGACTAGATATTTTTAAGACACTAGTAATTAGCTTAAAGTTACATTTAAAGTCGTAACTAGGTTAAATAGGCAAGTTAGGGTAATTAGGCAAGTCATTCTATAACTATAGCTTGCTCTCTAGACAATAAAAAAAATGTGTGTATGTGTATATATATGCATTACATATATATATATTAAGGGTGGAGCCGAATAGCGGAATATTCGGAAAGGCACGAATAGCGTGTTTTTACGAATACTTGATTGGAACAAATACTTGAAAAATTATTTGTATTCGGGAGCAAGAAAAACACTACATCAAAAAGCAGCGTTTCCTCATGAGACCACAGTGCATGCCCGAGAGAGAGAGAGAGAGAGAGAGAGAGAGAGAGAGAGAGAGAGAGAGAGAGAGAGAGACGCTCAGTCAGTAGTCGGAGGGCGGGGCGGAGATAAAAGGTGTCTGGCACAAGCTTCTCCACAGCAACAGACAGAAGGCTCGGCTGAGCGAAAAAAATACTTCACTGCATCACTATTTTTGTTAAATAGATTTTTGTACCTTAATTGCATTCCAAAGGCAGTTTATAAACTTGTAGCGGAGTTTGATCGGGATATTCTATTACATTATTGACGTCTGCAACCGGGTGCTCTGTTTACGCAATGTTAGCTCTGTTAGCGCAGTAATTTAGACAATAGACTGTTGACAGAGTAACGTTAACGTTCGTTTATAAAGGTTAAAACAATGCTTTTGCAGTTGTGTCGAATAGTATGCACTTATGGGAGTTATATGGTACGTCTACATTACTGTCTTTTGCAGACAGCAAGATATATGCTATAGGCTAGTTAACCTTAGCATAGCTTCCCGTCACTTTTTATTAACTTGAAACTGCTCAAATACATTTGGGCACCCAGAAAAAGAGTGAAAAAGACTACTGCTGAGCCATTTCTTTGTCCTCCACCAGTCAAAAAAAAAAAAAAAACCTTCATGTTCTGTGTGGAAGCATTTTACAGTCAGTGGAGCTACAGATAAAACAAAGTGATACTGTATAATGTTTACAAAAGTGAAATCCGCAGAGGCAGAGATATTAAACATCTGTCAACATCTTCTATCCATAATCATTCATTTCTTTTCGGCTTAGTCCCTTTATCAATCTGAGGCTGCCACAGTGGAATGAACCACCAATTTATCCAGCATATGTTTTACGCAGTGGCTGCCCTTCCAGCTGCTACCCAGCACTGGGAAACATCCATACACTCCCTTTCACACACATACAATAGGGACAATTTAGCTTACCCAATTCACCTGTATTGCATGTGTTTGGACTGTGGGGGAAACCGGAGCACCCGGAGGAAACCCACGCCAACATGGGGAGAACCCAGTCGGGGCTCGAACCAGCAACCTTCTTGCTGTGAGGCGACAGTGCTACTCACTGTGCCACCGCGCAACCTTCTATGTAATGTATTATCACATGCGCTAAAAGCATCCTCTCCTGATACTGTCTGTGAACCCCCACAAGCATCAATCCCCTCAATCAGCACAGCTATGTTCTGCTAAATCCTCCACAAGCATCAAACCATCAACACAGCCACATTCTGCCCCAGCAAGTCAAAAAAAAAACAAACAAACAAACTTTGTGTCTTTTTTGTGGCAGGCAGATGACAATAGCAGTGCTGTATCTTTTAGTATTATATAGAATACTTTTGTTCTGCCAGATCTCCCAGGCAGGGTTTTATTTAGATTTATTTAGTTAATTTTAGTTTTAGGAATTCTGTCCATTGGAAAGAAGTTCTTTCAGAAGAAGAACAGTTTTTTTAAAGTATTATTCGTTTTTAAGTATTTTAAGTATTATTGTTTTTTGTTTGTTTGAAGTATTATTGTTATTCTGTCTATTCAGTGTCAACAAGAACGGTGGTGGTGGGGTTCATAATATTCACAATGGTATTTTATTAGTTGTTGGTTTAACCATGGATGAGATAATGGCTTCTATGTTATTATCTTTTCAATAACATTTCGTGTCACATGTTCAAAAACAACAACCAATATTGCATATCTATAATTTATTTAATGGGTATAATTAAACAATACTTTCACTATAACGTAAATTAGAAGTGTAATAGAAAAAATATATATTTTTGCGCCATTTTGAATTTTACTCGAATACAAATACAAATACAAATACTTTTCCCCCCTCAACAAATACAAATACCGGCTGCTCCGCACATCCCTAATATATATACATATATATATATACATATATATATATATATATATATAGCTAAGTATTGATAGCGCTTCAGTTTTTCCAAATTTGTTTGTTACAGCCTTATTCCAAAATGGATTCAATTCATTCATTTCCTCCATTTTCTACACAAAATACCCCATAATGACGATGTGGAAAAAAAGATTTTTTTGAAATTGTTGCAAATTTATTAAAAATAAAAAACCTGAAAAAAAATCACATGTACAGAAGTATTTACAGCCTTTGCTCAATACTTTGTTGATGCACCTTTGGCAGGAATTACAGCCTCAAGTCTTTTTGAATATGATGCCACAAGCTTGCCACACCTGTCTTTGGGAATTTTTGCCCATTCCTCTTTGCAGTACCTCTCAAGCTCTATCAGGTTGGATAGGAAGCGACAGTATACAGCCATTTTCAGATCTCTCCAGAGATGTTTAATAAGATTTAGGTCTGGGCTTTTGCTCGTGAGCAAGTTTACATGGACACCAATACTCAGATTTTAACAAGATTAAGACAATACTCTGATTAAGAGTCTACCATGTAAACAGCTATTTTTGATTACCTTAAAGGACCACAGACACCAAAGTCATGAACTGCGGAGGTTTTTTCTTTTTATTTGGCGTGCGGTATCACATTCGATTGAAACAACACTCCTCCACCAGTCCTTACTTCATATTCTCATTCAATACCTCAGTTTGTTGCTGAATAAAAGTGAAACTGCCAAACTGAAGTGAAAGTCAACAAATGTTAAATTAAAATTACCTGAAACTGCGAAGGAAATAGGCTGGTGACGCAATGACGTTAATCAATCTATTTTCAATAACATTTAACATGAAATCATGAAATGAAAACTTCAAAAAAGTAACTCATTTATTGTCTTGTTCAGATTAAGGCAAATCGTTTAATAAGGCAATAATAGATTACTAACATCCATGTAAACATGATCACAAGCCCCAACCCTTGAAAAACAACCTTCCTGACAGCCTTCCACAGGTTAGTAGAAAGGTAATGTTAATTGTATAATGTAAATCTTGCATTCATGCTAACAAACAAATGATCAAAAGAAATATATAAATGCAATTAAAATATATAAAATATGAATTGATGTTTAATTTAAACTTATTATAAATGAACAATTTAATAATAAATTTATTTTGATTAAAATATTTTTGTCAAATAATTGTGGCTCAAAAGTATTTGTTCAGACACCGTTTTAAAAGTATCAATGTTGCACCGGTATTGAAATCACCCCAAACGATACCCAACCCAAGTAATGTACCAATCTTACACACTAAAATTATATACGGTTATAATTTTCAGACTAATCAAACAATGATGAATGTCAAAAAGATATTAAAAAATTGCCTGATATTATGTCCAGTTTATTTTCAGATGTCTTCATTAAAGTCATTCATTTACTCCCATTTTTCTTGCAGAGACTACAAACGAAAGTTGTGAAAAGCGCAGTTCTAGTGCCATTCCAGAAACATCATCGACACCTAATGAGGACGACGCAGGCGAGTACACATCCCTCAAAGAGACAAGAGAACCCACAAAAACATTTGTAAGCGATGGGACGGAGCAGCCTCTGCTCAAGTCTTCCGACAGTGAGTGCTCCACCAGCGGTTCTGAGTCCACCATCGCAGCCGTTTACGCCCATGTCGCCCGCCTTTCCAAACACTCCAAAGAGGACGACGACAGCGCCTCGCCAGAGAAGACCAAAGAGAAGACCAAACCTCGTCCTCCAGACCCTTCCACCAAACCAAAGGTGTCCTGGATCCACGGAACATCTGGAAACAACCCACCAGAGACTCCTTCACCACAAAAAGAAAAGAAGAACAGCTCTGAAGGTTCTGGAAAGGGTGACGAGAAGCAGAGATCGAAGGAGAGATCCAGCAAGAACCGGGAAAAGCATCAGGATAATAAAAAAGCAGACGAATCCCCTAGCAAAAGCATCTCTCACAAAGCTTCGGACACCATTGAGCATCTCAACGGAACATTCCAGAACGCCCTGAAGAAGATCGGAAACTTCCATTCAGATAAGAAAACTAATGACGCCAATAAAGATCCACCCAAGAGCCCGAAAATCATGCATCCACACATGAACTCTGAGGCCGCCACGCTACTCGCGGCTCAGCTAAAAGAAAAAACCCAAAGCCTTAACCGAAATGAGGGTCTCACAGTGGGCATCAAACCCAACGGCGTCTCAACACCTCAAGCCAACCGAGAGAAACCCACGCCACCTCAAAAAACCAAACGCTCCGCAACCGGGACCAACAAGCCCCTTCTTCCCACTTCCAGCAACCTCCAGAAGATGGTGGCTCCTATTTCAGACTCTACTCCTGAAGCCAAAAGCCCAGAAAAACAAGGGCTCAATGGGACCAGAGTTGAAGGAGACGCCACACCCAGGAAAACACCCATCAAAAAACCACCGAGGAAGAAAGGAAAGGAGGGAACGCCAGAGACGGAAGGCAAAACCGCTCCAAAGACGGCCATTATGCCACCTCAGACTGTCAAATAGATCCATGTTTGGTGCGCTCATTTTTGAGAACGATTACAAACGTACACTTTCTCTATTCTTTTGTTTCAAACTATATAGGAATTGGATGGATTTTTGGTTTCTTTTATACGGATGAGCTGCTTTTAGGATTTAATATTTTGAAGGATCGCGGTTCTTGCTAACTCTTTGAAGTCCTGGAATCGGAAACAACGTCAAGGCTTAAAAAAAGGAAGAGTAAATGCATTTAATAAGCTCATTTTTGTACGCTCTCAGTTTCACGTATGCATTACTCCACCAAATTTCCCAACGCTTCTTTATGCATTGTTTGATAAGCAGGTTTGTTTGTCTGAAAGGTTTGTATTTAGCACGGTATTCAGAGGTGTAAAGTATGAATCAAAGGTACTTTAAAGGTACAGGAGGAATGATGCAGATATTAAATCTCAGGCCATATACACAAGTATATTCAATATCTTTTAATAGATGTCATGAAGGAAATAGTTTGCTTTGGTTCAATGACACTTATGTTCATCAATGCTGCACCTAGCATCATGCTTTTTAAGCTTAAATTGACTCTTGCTAATCCACAGGGACATACATATATTTGCTGCTGAATCAAAACAGTGAAGTTTGATTTAATTGTTCCTATAAAATACTCAGTAACACATTCGTTTTAGTCCTAATGAAGTATCAAATAGATTTGCTTGAAGGAAGTCCACCAAAGCCAGGTGAATATGCACTTGTGTGATGCTGCATTTTTAGGGATGCACTGAATTTGTCGGTCACCAAAAACATCTGATAATTATTATCAATTGTTATGACCCACGGCGCATGCCTTGCACGTAGCAATGCATTTATACTTCTGTGTGCTGTTTGTGTTGCTCTGCAATAACACTTCCAAAACAATCTTAATCTTAGCCACTTGTAATGTTTTTTTGGGGGTGAAGTTTTGGTCACACTTTATTTTGATGGTCCGTTTGTTGAATTTAAGTCACATTGCATTTACATGCCAACTAATTCTCAATGGATTATAAGTTGACTGTTAGGTTGGGGTTATGGCTTAGTGTAAGTTGACATGTACTTGCAAAGTTTCATATAGTCAGTTAAATGTGTGTTTAGCAGCAGTATCAACAGATATTAAGCAGACAGTCTACTAATACTCAAATGGACCATCAAAATAAAGTGTTACCGAATTTAGTGCAGAGCCCTGGGGATTGAAGAGAGGCTGGATTGACCAACAACCCTTACCCTCTAGATCCGAAGTTTGTTTTTCTAATGTTTTGATGCTATAAAAACAGTTTAGTAGAGCTGGTACACTGAAATAGAAATTATTCAGAGATGATTCCTTGGATTTACTCAATTTTTTTACGTTAAGTGGTTGTAAACAATTTATTTGTGTTGAATTTAAACAAACAAATTAAGTTGAACATTATTAAACTGAATTTGTTTGTTTAAATTCAACACAAATAAATTGTTTGCAACAGTTCTGCATGCAACACTTTTTTCAGTGTAGTTTTTCAATACTGTGCCCCCTTTTTTGTGATAAACAGCACAGGCCCCAAACTACTTTTAACATTTTGGCTTCACTTTTTATTGACTTCCGAATTCGCAGCACTTCCATTGGAAATGATTACAAACAAAACATTCTCTGGGATAAAAATGCTTTGGTGGATACAGGCCCCAAGTCAATTTCTGCTGGCATTCAGGCTGTCTATAAGCTATTATTAGTTCCAAAAATGTAAAATCAGCACTTAAATAAATAATTCTTTAGTAACTACCTTATATCTCAATCATTGAGCTTTCTTGCATATCTCACATGCTTATCTATACATGACCAAAGGTGCATAGTAACTTTGGCATTAGAAAGGAGCATTTTAGGAAATATTTGTTTTACATAACTGCCATAGTTGGCACTACCTGAAAAAAGTCTTGTCGTTGATTCCAGTTGCAAGAGCAACAAATAATAACTTGACTTCTAGTTGATCATTTGGAAAAGTGGCAGAAGGTTTTTTCAGATGAATCATCTGTTGAGCTGCATCCCAATCCTCACAAATACTGCAGAAGATCTATTGGAACTCGCATGGACCCAAGATTCTCACAGAAATCAGTCAAGTTTGGTGAAAGGAAAAATCATGGTTTGGGGTTACATTCAGTATGGGGGCATGCGAGAGATCTGCACAGTGGATGGCAACATCAACAGCCTGAGATATCAAGACATTTGTGCTGCCCATTACATTACAAACCACAGGAGAGTGCAAATTCTTCAGCAGGATAGCGCTCCTTCACATACTTCAGCCTCCAAATCAAAGTTCAAAGCAAAGAAGGTCAAGGTGCTCCAGGATTGGCCAGCCCAGTCACCAGCACTAAACATTATTGAGCATGTCTGGGGTAAGATGGAGGCTTTAAAGATGAATCCAAAGGATCTTGATGAATGCTGGGAGTCCTGCAAGAACACTTTCTTTACCATTCCAGATGACTTTATTAATACGTGATTTGAGTCATTGCAGAGATGTATGGATGCAGTCCTCCAAGCTCATGGGAGTCATACACAATATTCATTCTTTTTCCACTGCACCATGACTTTATATTCTATACTGTTAATTATTTCTGTTAAATGACTTTTGTCTAAGCAAAGTCAGACCTTACTGTCCTAATTAAATAATTAAAATCAAGGCATGATCATATTTTATTTTGCTAAAATAAGCGTAATCTAGGGGCCTTTGTCTTTCATACAAGCCACTTCTGATACCAAATGATCGACTAGAAGTCAAGTTATTATGTGTTGTTCTTAAAACTTGGATAGGCAACAAGACTTTTGTCAGGTAGTGTAAATATATATGGGACAAAGCTGAAAATTGTCATACATTTTTGACCATGTTTTACAGAATACACTCGCTGAATTTCCATACAGTGTAACAATAGTTAATATCCTTGGGGAAAAACCATATTAAAGAATCCAGTGCAGCCTCAGTAAATGAATTAACTGTCATTTGCATCTTTATACTTTGCCACTATCATTTAAACCACTAGATGTTACACATTTGTCAGAAAAAATAAATTTTTTTAGTAATTTAAACGTATAAAATTTCGTATGAGTGCTTATATATTTATATACTGCTTTATAACAAGTACAGGTAAGAATAAGTAATATGTCATTTCATTTTTACATTAATATATCATTTACGCTGAATGACGATGGAACAGAACACATCTGTCACAAAAGATTTGCTTTAATTGCATGTAAAATGCTTTCTATGTGTATAACTTTACATTTTTTCATTTCATTTTGATGCAGACACTAAAACTGGCCATCTCATCTGTAGCTGTAGGCCTTACAAACATTATTTACCAAAGAAGCAATACTTAACCTGCCACAGATACAATCATAAGGCCTGAAAGACGGGAGCATTAATTCCTAAGATTTATGTATACAATCAGTTCATGACTACACTGTAAAAAAATAAATAAAATAAATGTTTTCGTATATATTGTTTTCCATTTATTTAGAGTTGTGAATTGCATTATGAGATCTTGATCTCTGATGACTTTTGATGCTAAAAATTCAACCCTACAGTTGAACAAAGTGACTTTTATTGTCATGTTAGTAGTTTAAAACAACAAAGATATAATATGTAGAGAAATAAGTCTGTAAAATAACAGAAAACGTACTGGGAGTTTATTACAAGGGTTTGTCGCGTAATATACACCAACCCATACAATAAATCACTTTAAACTATTAAAAATGTTAATAAAAGTCACTTTTTTTTTTCAAACGTTAAGGATAAAAATGCTGGAAGAAAGATCAAGATCCCATAATGCAATAAATAAATGGGACAAAAGAAATAAAATTAATGAAAAAATACAGAAAACTGCTAATTTATGGATTTTTTTTTTTTTTTTTTGCAGTGTATTAAGTTTTTTTGGTTTCGATCTGAAACACCCCAGAGCACTTGCAAATATTTTAGCATTACACCAAAATAATTCTAAAAAAATGAAAGAAAGAAATGCAGTAATAGTTGACTAAAACATGTATGAATGCCTACATTTTGATGAAGAGCTGCGAATTAAATGTGCCTACAGCATTTATATATATTTTCTTCTCCACAAAATTTGACATTGTGTACAGTAACTGCCATTTCCTTCTTATGGTACCTTCTATTTTTCTACATGCTAAGATATTTTGTAATAATATTTGTACCTTCATCGGTAAGCTGTGCTTATACAACTTATATCCTGCTTTATTTGTGTGTCAAATGAACTGGTTTTCAAATTTGATTACATTCTTTGTTGTTGTTGTTTGTATAAACATCAGGTACGTTTGATTTTTATCATTGAAATATCCCTCAACGTCTTCACGTTTCTCTGTGGATGTTATTGTTTTTTTTTTTTAATGAACGATAAACTGCATGATGCAGAGGTCAGTGATTGGTTAAATATCTATGCATGTTGTGTTTGTTCGTACTGCCTTTCTTTACATACGACAAAAAAACTACTTTTCATGTTTTTTTGCACGAATTCACATTACCAGTCGCAGTATATGATTTACAGAAGTATAAACAACAGATTTTTCTCTGCTCTTGACTTCAGAGACATCTTTTGACTGGAGCTCGGCTATAAAAAAAAAATATGGAGCATTATCAATAACACACATTAAGTCCATTTCTTTTGTCCTGATTGTTTGGAGTTTGTGTTGATTGCTTGATGTGTGGTTGTTCAGTTACCGTATTTGAAATAAAAGCAAACCTGTAGCTCATAAATCTAGAGAGTTAACATATTACATGGCTCTCCCTTCACTAGATCTGAACATTTGGATATGTTGTGTTTGACTTTTAATGAAGGTCTTAGGGATTTGGAGCAACATGAAAGTTATTTTAGAATATTTGGGTGAACTATCCCTTTAAACACAATGGGCTCTATTTTGACGGTCCATGCACAGAGTGCAAAATGCAGGGCGCAAACGCTTTCAGGGCGTGTCAGGACGCGTTTTTGCTAATTTAAGGACGGGAAATCTGCTTTGCGCCGCGGCGCATGGTCTAAAAGGGTTGAGTTTATTTTCTTAATGAGTTATAGGTGTGTTTTGAGAATAAACCAATTAGTCTCATCTCCCATTCCCTTTAAGAGCCAGCTGCGTCGCACCAAGAGCGCATTCGCTATTTACAGGACCCAAAGTAAGTCTAAGTGGAAAAAATGAGCATTTCACAAGCAAACAGTTAACAGTTGACAGTTTTTTAACAGAAATCAGTTAAACAGAGCATCTACTGCGTGAGAATGAGAGGTAATGGACTTTCACTTTCGCTCTTGGATAGGGAAACCTTTACGCACATCAATTAGTCTATAAATAATTAATTTTGTTTGTTAAGCGCAAATATTCGTTTTAAAACTATTTCTAAATTCAGTTCTAATTTCCAGCAAATGAATAAATGAACAATAATAACAAAATGTGCTCAAAAACCTGAGTTATATCCTAAAACACATGCTGTGCCCCATATGGTCTAAAACCTGACAGGTGGGCAAATCTAAGCTTGTTTTTAATAAAACAAATATAAATATGGACATAATAAATAATACTGCTAATAATAATAACATTATACAAAATGGTTATGAATGAACTGAAAAAGCCTCCCGAGATGAAGAAGACATAAAAGCAGTGATTTTTCATATTTATGTAGGCTAGAAAATAATATGTTTTGTAATATTTTAATCCTTTATATTTATATTCTATATATATTATTATATCCTATATATATTCTTAATATTTAAATTTTTTCATATGTAAAGATATTTGCCTATTGCTCTCTTGTGCGTATTAAGCAGTGTGTAAGCGAGGCGCAACTCTGCGCTCTCCGCTAGAACGGGTTAGTTTTGGTCTAATGAAAAATCTATTATAGTTTTTCAAAATAGCAACGCGCCAGCGATCTGCCTAAGAACGCCTTCCTTTATAGATCAGAACGCCTATGGACACACAAATGAGCACTAATGCATTTGCTATTTAAACAGCGTACCGCAACGCCTCAAAACAACTCTTGCGTCAAGCTGAAACTACCCAAAAGACTATTGCGCCGCGTCTTGCGCCACACTGCGCCGGGTGTATGATAGGGCCCTATATAGTTAAGAAATATTTTGCTATTGTTTGAGTGTTTAGATAATATTTATCGTTATAGCCAACTAGTTACTAGTGCTAAATAGAGGTATTGGGAAAATGAAGAGCAAATGCAACCATCTTAATAATATTCAAATTTACAAACAGTTGAAGTCAGAATTATTATCCCCTTTGATTTTTCTTCTTTTTTAAATATTTCCCAAATGATGTTTAACAGAGCAAGAAAATTTTCACAGCATGTCTAATAATATTTTTTGTTCTGGAGAAAGTCTTATTTTTGGCTAGAATAAAAACATTTTAAGAACATTTTAAAGGTCAAAATTATTAGCTTATATATATATATATATATATATATATATATATATATATATATATATATATATATATATATATATATATATATATATATACACACACACATATACATACATACATATATATATATATACATACATTATATATATATATATATATATCCCTTCTCCTGAACCTCACACTGAAAAAAATCATTCAAAGATGATTTGTTGGATTTACAATTTTTTTTTCTACGTTAAGTGGTTGTAAACAATTTATTTGGGCTCAATATAAACAAACAAATTAAGTTAAATATTATACACAAATAGTTTGCAACAGTTCTGCATGCAACACTTTTTTTTCAGCGCATGTAAGGGCAATCTGCTACAGCATAGTCTCTTCAGAACACTTCTACTATCCCTGAATTTTGCCCATTAGTCCACTAAATGATCTCCCCCTATGAGCTCAGAGCAGAGGATCATGGGCAGGTTTTCAGGAGCTCTGGTCATCTGCTCATCAAGCTCTACAGGGCCCAGAGGACTCGCTGGCACAACAGGCCCTTTCATTCGCAAACACTGCGCAGTCTGTGTGAGGGGCCCTGCAGTTAAAGCATCATGCGCTGCCTATTTCTGCTACATTTTAGACACTTTTTTTTTTAAGTTAAGAGAGAGGCAGAGAGGACTGAAAAAAGCAGCCACGATTTTGTGGGCAAGAAGCAATACAAGATTGTGTGATCAGTAATTAAAAGCAGAGATGTTTAAGCATCCAGACACACACTTCTACACTGCACACATGCTAGAGCTTCTCTTACACATTCATTTACACACAGCTCTGTTTCTACATGAACACAACTTTAAAATCACATGCTGGAGTGGCATTTTAGGCAATGTAAAAACTGAAAAATAACAAATCATTGGATTTACTCTTTTTTTTAAGGTAATTGGTTGCAAACAATTTACTTGGGTTGAATTTAAACAAACAAATTAAAGGTGCAGTAGGTGACTGTCTTCAGAATTTTTTTTTTGTTGTGCTGCTTGAAAGTCTCTTCACATTCCAGTAGTAATGATTATAGTAAATGATCTAAAAATATTCATATGTTTTTTTTATATTCTAGATAAGGCATAAGACTAAAAAAAATGTTCATCCAATTAAAAAGTTTCAGGCCGACAAATCCCATAATTCTAATAATTAGCCCAAACTGTATGTCAGCAAATGCAGATTTGTACAACTGCGCACCTCCGTTTACATAGATCTGCAGATGTTCATGTGGACACAAGTGACAGCAGTAAAAACAAATGCTGAATCAAAACTTGTTAAAATCCTGAATCAATATTGGAGTTACTTTTGCACGCTGAAGGAAGGACGACTCCATGGCTGAAGTATTTCTTTTAGACAGGTAATGTTAACGCAAAGCTGATGTAGATTGAGATGTTATGAATGGGTTATATGCTCAGAAGTGTTGTTCAGCCACTGAAATCTCCCGGTGAAAGACTAATGTGACTTTTTTCAGTTTTATAAAGTCTTTTATAGCATCGATAATGTAGATTTTTATTTAGTTTAACAACAAAACAGAAGTAAATAGCGCTATTGTGCCAAGCCTGCTTTATTGAGCTGAAGCTCAATTATATTCAAATTGTTTCATTTTTGAACAATGACATCCTGAGATGCGCTCTCTATATTGTTTACCATGCTAATTTGAATATTTGATTTGAAATAGCATGTAAGTATGGCTTAGTACTAAGTATTAGTCAAGTGTCAGAACGATGTGGTCTGTGCAATAAATGTTAACATAAATATAAGTTCGAAACCATCTACTGTGTTTGATTGTGCAACTATAGTAATTAGGCATGTAATCATGAATCACGGTTCATCTGTGGTTCGGAACAGACGTGACCCTCAGATTAAAACATTTGGTCCCACTTTATATTAAGTGGCCTTAACTAATATGTACTTACATAGGAATTAATAGTTTGTTACAAAGTACTTATTGTGTAAATACATGTATTTACTGTGTACTTATGCTTGATTAAATACCTGTATGTAATTACATCTGTTGTTAACTTTTGTAATTACATTTGTAAATACACTGTTGACCATCCCTTACACCTTAACCCACCCTTAAACCTACCCATGCCTCCAAACCTGTAAATAACCCAACCTCTATCCCAACTCAAAAGCACCACAAGTGTTCTGAAATACATTATAAACACAGTAAGTACATTGTATTTATTTTCTGATGTAAGTACATAGTAGTTAGGGACACTTAATATAAAGCGGGACCACTTTTTTTTTTTACCTGTAGATTAACCCTACATTTTTGTAATGATCGCAGAGAGAGAGAGAGATTTACGCCTCTCCCATAAATCAAATCACATGTATGAAAGCATTTAGGCTTTCCTGTAAAATATAATGATGATGGAAGAAGTTGTGGTAGGTTATTCGGTATAGTGGCTTTCTTATGTTATTAAAGATGTTTTCTGTCACTAATCGTTTAGCCTGCATTATTGCATTCAGTATAAGCTGCACAATTAATCATTAAAGATCAGGATCTTAACACTCAAACAAAATCAATTATAAATGATGGTGATTTGCATATGTTTATTAATCCTTTGAATCGCTGCATTCAAATCTGTGTTTGACAAACTTAAAAATCTAAATCAGTCTTTTGAGTTAATTATGAAGTTACAAACAGTCAAATAACACAGAAGTATTGGCATAACAGTTTATAATTAAGATTTAACCGCAGATGTTTATGCTACAGAATAAAATCACAGTCATATGCAATTAATGACGCTCAAAAATGTAAGTTGTAGGCAGCAATTACATTATTTTTAACCATAGGTGGCGGCAAGCAGCCATCAAAAATATGCCACTGAATAATTCTTTACAAATGAAACATCTAGTAATGAAACATGACGTTTTATGATAAACTGAATCATTTGTTGAAAATAAGACTAAAAATAAATATGGGTTGCACAAAGTATAATGTACGATTTCTACATTTAGCGTTATCAGCAACAGTAGTAGTACCAGTGAACTTTTCAGTGTTAAATATTTTACAATTTTTTTTATTCAGCTGATTATTTCTTCATTTTATTTTTACTAAAATTACAGGTTGTAATTAGGGATGTCCTGATCAGTTTTTGTGCCCTAAGTTAACTTACTAGTTTAGTTTGTATGTTTTTTTTTTTTTTTTTTTTACAAATTTAAGAAGATTGAACAAAAAAACTATTAAATTGTTCCCTCAAATAAACTCAGGGATTGTGTTGATTCAGCTTCAGATTTTATATAAAAGTTTGAACAAACAGCAAACTCATTTTTTGAGTGCACTAATATTACAGAATCTAGCTCTTCTGTTGATTTGACGTGCTTCTATTGCCTTTGTTTGTAAAGCGCTTCAGATAAAAGCATCTGCTAGATGAATAGATGCAAATGTAATGCACACTGCATTTAATTCATAATGCGACCAACAGCAGTCAAGTACTGGGAAAGTCATTGACTGCACTTCTTCCAAGGAAAAAAAAAACCTGAAAATATTCCTGAAAGTATTCCCAAAACAAGCTTTTTAGAAGCTACCGAAGACCTAGTTCATGAAAACAAACAAAAAAATCTCCTAAGATGCAGAATTATAAGAGTCATCTATGACAAATGAGTTTTGCGAGGATGTGATTTGAGGAGTGTAAACATACTGTATACCTCTCATTTCAAACCTGGAGCTCCGTCACAGTAGAGTTCAGCGACACACTGAATACACATCTGGTAGCCATTTCAGCTCTGAGCAAAAAAAAAAAAGAAAAAGAAAAAAAAATAGAACAGAAAAGAGGAGGGGGGGAGAAATTTATGAGTCAAGGCAGAAAAAAAGACAAATATTTTCTGCAATGCAAAGCATAAAAAAAATCTGCGGCCTTGAGTTACACTTGAAAGAGGCTGAGAAATGTGCTTTGTTTGTTTGTTTTCCTCCCAAACAGAAATGGAAGCGATCGCTCATACTTTTGTATGTTTTGGTGCTCTGGAAAAGTGAGCCGCTCGACCGGTTTAAGCAGCTTTTCATAGGAAACAGACTATTGAGCAGCCGACAGACTCCAGAGAGAAAATGATTCTATAATAAAGGCTGACAACGACATAACTTTGACATAAATCATGTGCTTATGGTTCAGGTGGGAAAGCAAAGCTCTCTTCCTGTGTCAGTAGGATGTTCGGCATCTTAAAAAGTATTGCAGACCTTTGTTAAGTTCATATTTCTTTTAAATGGTTCCAAATTGGTGTCGCAAAAATGATTAGATGATAATGTGGTGACCTCATTATCATTCTCATAAACTGCTGTAAAAACACACTGACCCAGGGGCCAGAAATAGACTTAAAATATCGAATGAATCATTAACTGAATCATTGAATGAATCACTAACTTAATAATAATGGAGACTCATCACTGACGTTAGGCAAAAATACAACCTTTACGGCTACAACCGTGACATTAGTTTCAGACAAACCTGCAATGTATTTTACTAATGAATATGTCATGTAAAAACACTTTACAAACACATTATATCGATATTTTGTTCATTAATTTGAACAGAAACCTATCTATCTAAATGAAAACTTAGATAATCAAAAATGAGCATCATGTCTGTGTCTGCACAGAGATCAAGCCTCTGACCTGAGAATGTGGACATTATGGGGTTTTTGGTGAAGAACTTAAAACCTAATTGGATAATCCAAATGTCCTTAGAGAGGACAAGCCTGTTTATCTTTCACTAGTCTACACATTTATTTAATTTTTGTTTACTTGGTTAAGATGGCTGCTCTAAAGAGAACAGTTTTTTTTCTGAATAGTCTATATTGGAGGTATTTATTTAATTTTTGTTGTTTACTCAGGTATCATGACTGTACTAAAATGTGATGGCAAATTTAATAATGAAAAAAGTTTAGTTTTTCTTGTCATTAAGTGAATATATTGTTCCTTAGCATTGCCGTTAAGATGACATCAACCCTAACCCCAAAGCAAACAGAAACCGAACTGTGGCTCCAAAACCGTGAACTGAACCGTGCCTTTGGTGCATACCTGTCAACCCTCCCGTTTTTCCCGGGATTCCCCTGTACTTTACTGTTCTATCCCGCTATGATCCCGTAAAGGTATTTTCCCGTATTTCTCCTGTATTTTCAGTCTTTCTTAGAACAGCCGAGCCTCCCTATACCTAACCCATACTGCCGAACCACCAGGGGTCGCCCCTAGCTCAAAAACGTGAGTCTTCTGTGCTTTTGCTTTGTTTAGGAATGAAAACACTTATAAATAAATATTAAAAACGGCGCGATTCCATTTCCTTTTCATTACAGGTGCCGTCGCCCATCCTATACAATCCTCAAAACAGTCATATAATGGTGCATGACTGTCAGCCTATACGTGATTTGAAGCGGAGAGAAAGTCTGGCTTTTGAGTGTGTGTTTAAACAGACACACACACACATAATTAATAATAATAACATATAAGTGTGTTGATCTTGGTGTTTTTTTTTCCCCAAACACAACTAATTTTGTCTGAAATGAGCATAAAAAGTTAGGAAAGCAGTCGAATGCTTTCATTATGTCTGCATTTCATTATGTCTGCATTTTTAAAGTGACACCTCTTATTTAATGCAATAAAAAAATCTTAATAAATCAGAGATTCGTTAGATTAGTATTCTTTTGTTGATAATAGTTTTTAAAACATATTACTGACCATTTAACTGTTTATTTACAATGAAAAAGCTCCAAATGAACATACTTATAGTAATTTGGGGATTTTTTTAAGGGGGGGGGGGGTAATAATGATAATAATAATAATAATAATAATAATGTCCTTATTATGGTGGGCATATCCCTTATTTTCTCATCTCAATGTTGACAGGTATGCTTTGGTGTATCGATACACCCTTACTGTAAATAGTTAACTAGAGACACATTCTGACTGGGTCACTTGGTTCTGTAAATCGTTAACTAGAGACTCACTCTGATTGAATGATTTAAATCAGTGAATCATTAACTGGAGACTCAAGATGGAGTCATTGAATCTGTGAATCACTAACTGGAGACTCGCTCTGACTGGACGATTTGAATCAGCGATTTGTTAACTGGAATCAACGAATCCTTGATTGGAGACGTCTCTGAGCAGATTATTTGAAGCAGTGAGTTAATAACTGGAGACTCGCAACGACAGAATTACTGAATCTGTGATTAGTTAACTAGAGACCCACTTTGACTGGGTCACCTGAACTGGTGAATTATTAACTGGAGACTTAGGGTGCTTTCACACCTACACTTTTGTTTCGGAACGTGTCTCGTTTGGCCAGTTAGCGCGGTTCGATTGGCATATGTGAACAGGGCAATCGCGCTCTGTTCCGCGCCAAAGTAATCGCTCCGAGATCGCTTGAATGAGGTGGTCTCGGCTCGATTGAAACGAACCCTGGAGCGGTTCGATTGCAGTGAGAAAGCGATCCGATCCGAGCGCGGTTATCACAGTGTTTTATGCATACGTAATAGGCTTACGGCTATATGAAGAGAGAATTATGAGTAGGGCGGGGAGTTTCGCGAGTCTCCGGATGCCCGCAAACGAGTGATGATCTCCCGGTAATCTTGCGTCTCCCTCCCTCAAATAGGCATCGTTGCGCACCCTTCTCACCCCTCCCCACCGCGTCTCTCCTCAGACATGTCGCGCGCGCGCACCCTGTCAATCACCACCAAACCACCACCTCTCCTGACAGCTGAGCGGGACGCTGCAAAACAAACCCTGACACTCTGACCAATGTGAGGAGAGATTACTCGCACGTGACTTGTTTTAACTCTTTTGGTCCGTTTAGAAACTTTGCATTGTGAAAGCGAACCGCTCCAAGAGCAAAGAGCAACAATGTAACAATTGTAATCTCTGTTTCGGAACAACTGAATCGATTCACAGGTGTGAAAGCACCCTTACTCTATCCAAATCAGTAGAATCAGTGAATCTTTAACTGAAGAATCCCACTGACCAGATCATTTGAATCAGTGAGTCAATAACTATAGACTAGGGATGGGAAGATTAATCGATATGTATCGATACGCGGTCATGTGCGTGCACGATGCGAGTGCATCGGTAGAGCATCAGAGGATGAATGAAATTTTGGAAGCAAATCGAGATGCATTGGTTTTTGCGAGATGCATCGGTTTTTCCAAGATACAGCTTATATTTTTAACACAGAATGTATTTTTTATTTATTAACAAGTGTTGTCAACCTGTTTTTGGCGCATAATTTAATCGACCTACATAAAGTAAGCCTTAGCAACGGATTTGCGGATGTGTACATTTACACTACAACTCAGTGTATCAGGTGTGCGGATGAAGCTAGTGGTGCGCCCTCAGAAAGCGCGAGAAGCAAAACAAACATTTTATTCCTCACTGAGTTTTAAATCTAAAGTATGGCAACATTATGGATTTAAGGATGGACGACTTGACAGGACAGATGCAATTTGCAAAATGTGTCGCGCATCTGTAAATACGTGGGCAGTACAACTAATCTGAAATCTCACTTGAAGCGGCGCCTCGGTGTTGTTGGGAAAGCATCTTCCAGTGTTCCTACATCCCCGGCTTTCGCACTGCTTCAACTGTAGCTACCAGCTCCAAAAGTGGTGAGAAAAGCATTGCAAGTTTTTTTTCCATGCGCAACAGTTTTGTGCGCTCTATGCCAATAATGGATGTAACTGCATTGTTCATCTGCAAAGATATTCAGCCTAGTGTCACGGAGAACGAAGGTTTGAACACCTCCTCCTGTTAATTTTTATTTAATTATAATAATAATAATAATATTAATAATAATAATAATAAAAATAATGGGTGTCACGGTGGCACAGTGGGTAATTTGACCACCTCACAGCAAGAAGATTGCTGGTTTGTTATATTTTTATTAGCCTGTTGTTTACAGTGACAGTGATGTTTCAAAGCAGCATAACACTGCTAGTTCACCACCTTAAGTTTTGAATATTCAGTGGCAAAATATATCTTTGTAAAACTTGTTTTCATAGTTGAAAAGTTAAATAACAATTCTTGTTGTGCAATGCTAAACCTTTATGTTGAAAGAGTGCAAATATATATATATTTTTAAAATATATTGCATTTATACATTCTGTTTATCTTGAAAATACTTAAATAATATGTGCTATAGGTTCTAAAATGGCCCTCTACTGTAAACTAACACTGTGGCTCTGGGAGAAAAGCCAGTTTGTAAAAAAAGTCTTGGTTTTGCTTGGTTTATAAATAATCAAACTCATTCAATGGCACAGCATCCTCTTTCACATAATCTCATAAACTTGATCTAATTAGTTAGTGCTGAAATATCGCATTGTATCGTGATATGGGTGTGAATCGTATCGTGTTGCATCGCAATATGTCACAAATGTATCGCTAATATATCGGATCGTATTCTTTGTATCGAGATGCGTATCGGATCGGCATTATAGCTTAGATGCCCAACCCTACAATAGACATACTGATAGAATCATTGAATCTGTGATTAGTACACTAAACTCTCGCTTTCACTGGATCATTTGAATCAGTGAGCCGTTAACTGGAAACTGACTCTAATGGAATAACTTGAATCTGTGGATTGTTACCTGGAGACTCACTCTCTGACACCGCTCATTTCATATGACTTCATAAAATGTCAGTACTCTAGTTACATAAAATATTGAAATGTTTTATATCAAATCTTTCAAGTAAATTTCAAGTGTTTGCCGAGGAAAAACTTGTACTGATGGATGGAAGTGTGTTTGCAGATGACATTCATACAGCTTTAAGTGCGTGTCTGAACAGTTTTTTGGGTCACAGTTAGTCTCTGATCTATACGAAACGCTCCAGCACAAGCTTCTGCATTGTGTTTTTGTGCGTTCTGCTTCCTGAGAGTTCTGCGAATCACAGCATGCGTGTCTGTGCCATGTGTGGGTTGTTACTGGAAAGGCGTTTGGCGTGTGTCTCTGCCTCAAACCGCTGGATGCTGAGCTCAGCTCTTCAGCGCTGAGATCATGTGTGTGCAGAATATATTATTACAGGCTAAATCTGCCGGACTCACACTGTGATATAAGTCTGACTGATCTGAGGTGATAACAGAGCACTTCATCATACAGTTAATGAGACATCGAGCTAAAAATAAATGATTTGCTGCATTCCAGTTGCTTACTGCGCACCAGTAAGTTCAAGATCAGCGAGTTGGAAGCAAATTAAGATTTTATCATTTGAAACATCTTTTAAGATGAATGACAAAAGCGCAGGGTGATAAAATTTACCATAGACTTAAACTGAAGGGGGATTTCTGTCATCTAGACATTCGAGACTTGCATAGGGCTGCAGAGAACGATCTAAAAATAAACCCAAAAAAAAATGCTTTAACTTTTTTTTTTCATTGTGACATGATATAATACGTATTCAGCAATTATTTAACCTCTTTATGTCATCCTACTTTTTAAACATAGACACTAAAAGTCATGTTCAACCTAAATGATTGCCAATCTTCAAGGTTTTGGTGCAGATTTAAGCTTATTCTCAATTCAAAGAAGACCCTTGTCCGATTGTAGCTAAAGCGAAGAGGGTTAAATAAAATAAAAGTGTATGTCTAAGTTTATGAAAAAAATAAAACTGTTTATTAGCTGTATATTTCACCTCCCCAAATTGTGTAAATTTTGTTAATAATAATAATAAAAAAAAAGTTAAATTAATTGCAGTGAAAAATGTACCCCCTTTTAAGCTGAAATATTGTATTGGTTATGCTGCTATACTAAGTAAAAATGTCGACAACAACAAAAAAATATTAAACAATGAATACTTTTTTTTACATTTTTTTACATGTTATATCAAATGTTTTTTACAAAAATTGTTTTAGTCCAGATTTGACAGAAAAATCAAAGCTAAATATCTTAACAGATTGTATTTCAAATTTGAAGTTGTTATCTGTAAAACTGAGCTTTCAATAAACTGCGGTTTGATCGCATTACTAAACATCACCACCAGTTGACATTCAGTTTCCACTGGTGACAATACATTGGTACTCCCTATTTCTATGTATGTACTGAGGAATATGAACCATATTTTTTCATATTTTTGACAATATTTGCAACATCCTACCACATTTTAAAGTATCATACGCAGTATTTAAAGTTAAGTGACTTGACTTTAGCCCTTAAAAAACATCTGAATCGATTTTACATGTGGATTGCTGTAGCAAAGTAATGGTTTACAACTCCTTGTGGAAAATAAAGAAAAAAAAACTGTTGCTCTAATATCTATCAAAAATCAGTCACCAGATATGGAAACTAGAGCTTTTAAGCTTTCAAATGTAATATAGTTTGTGACGATCACTTAATGTTTAGAATACAATATTAGAGTATACCAATGTAAATGTATAATCGTCCAACAGGGTAAAAGGTGACAGTATCAAAAAAAAAAAAAAGGGAGTGATTTTGATCTCTTACACTTTTACTATATAACAAAACACTAAAAAAAAAGTTATAAAATATGAATTCATAAGACTAAGACCTTTTCAACATTATATAGTTTGATTAGATTAAAATTTCACTGCAATATAGTGAAGCAAATTTAAGCTTCTCGTTATCAGGCCGGTGACAGTTAATTGATGAAAAAACATTGTAACATTACTGTAACTATTAAAAAATATATAGAATTTTTTAAAATGTATTAAAAACATTTTAAGAAGTAAAAATGCTTCATTCATTGATCATTCACTGTTTCATCTGGAGACCAATATAATGGGTGAAAAAAAAAAGCATAATTCAAAATTTTAGATTAGTATTACTAAGTTGTCTACATTAAAATCCATTTTAAAAACACATTTTGTAGAATTTAATTCAGTATGAGTTATTTTTATTGTGAACTGATTATGAAAGGTTGTTTTGGGGACTCTGGAGATGTGATTCAAGATTAATACCTACTTAATAACTACTTCCACATGATCACAACAAAATATGAAATACTACATGCTTCCACAAAATTCAACACCATGGTGCAAGAAT
This sequence comes from Danio rerio, assembly GCF_052040795.2. Lineage (NCBI taxonomy): Eukaryota > Metazoa > Chordata > Actinopteri > Cypriniformes > Danionidae > Danio > Danio rerio. The sequence goes on from NC_141025.1 coordinate 12,212,594, forward strand.
TTGGTGATTGTCAAGTAGTTTTCTGCTAGCCCATGTCGAAAAAAAAAAAAAAAAAAAAAAAAAAGATTTAATGAATTACACTTTGGGCGAAGCAGTGGCGCAGTAGGTAGTGCTGTCGCCTCACGGCAAGAACGTTGCTGGGTCGCTGGTTCGAGCCTCGGCTCAGTTGGTGTTTCTGTGTGGAGTTTGCATGTTCTCCCTGCATTCGCGTGGGTTTCCTCCGGGTGCTCCGGTTTCCCCCACAGTCCAAAGACATGCGGTACAGGTGAATTGGGTAAGCTAAATTGTCCGTAGTGTGTGTGTGTGAATGTGTGAGCGGATGTTTCCCAGAGATAGGTTGCAGCTGGAAAGGCATCCGCTGTGTAAAAACTTGCTGGATAAGTTGGCGGTTCACCCCGCTGTGGCGACCCCAGGTTTATAAAGGGACTAAGCCGACAAGAAAATTAATGAATGAATGAATTTCACTTTGGTATTTAATATTGAGGCACCTTTCTTTTATGCAAGACTGCAATTTGTAAGACAGATGAGGTCAATAAAACAAGGTCAATAACCTCTTCTGTGCTTTTTTGTTATTAAAGTCGGAATAAAATCAATTTACTTATTTGCATATGTACTATATATAGAAGTGCTTGTTTTAAACAATGTATATGCACACTTTATTCCTTTGTAAAACTTCATTTTACCTTATAAACTTATCAAATACCATACCTTCCACCTGAAAAAAAAAAAAAAAACTTTTATTCACTTCTGGTCACATGGAATGCTTTTAGGGCGGGGCTATCACTGCTTTAGGATGGGGCTATCAGGGTGTGTGTCCATTTGTCAATTGTCTCAAAATTTGTTATCAATGCTCACCTTCAAATCCAATCAGTTCCCAAAATACAAAATCATGCAACGTCCTCTTTATTTTCTCATTTTAGGACTGTTTCTATCTTATATACATCACATGTGGGGGGGAAAAATGACCATTTCAACTTTTCATGTCGAATGAAAAAGTGGAGATTAATATTCAAACTGATCTTTCCTTTTGACCGAAACTTCACTCTTAGCAGCTAATAAATCACTAAAGGTAGGTCCAGCTTTACTTGTAACCAAAAAAAAAAGAAAAAAAGAAAAAAGAAAAAGGATATACCACGAGCATATTTGGATTTTAAATCACAATCAATATAAATATAATTAGAGTAGTTGAAGGCTGCAGTTCACTAAACATCCACTGGGGTCACTAATAACAAGGCTTTCTGAATTCTACATAGAGTCCTGATAAATGTGCAACAGTAGATTAAAGATGTTCAAATCAGCTCAGTAGACTTCATACTCGCTGTGACGTATTAAAAGGGCAAAGCTTCTCTGAACAGATGAAAGTTTCACATTAGCAAGACAGATCTACAGGGTCAGCAAACAGTTGTCTGGATGTCTCTTTTTCCTCTTTGTCAGCATATTTTGTATGTCAAGTTTATTCAAGAAGGTCTGCCTCTAATGGAAAACTTGCATCTCTCCCTCATCTCTCCTTCTCCCCCTCCGTTTCTCAGAGAGGAAGTAGTATGGTTTATTCAGGGCTCAGGTTTCAGAGAACTTTTTTTTTAGTCTTTTTACTGGCTCTCAGAAGAGAGAAAAGAGCTGCTTCTGTAAGCGTCAGCACAGTGATGAAGATCAGACCAAAATGGAAAACAGCTCATGCACTCATTTCCTCTTTCGTAATGCCAGCACCTAGCAAACACACTTACTTTTTTACATATTGCTAGAAAAGGGACTAATTCAGACAAATTTATGATTTAATTTATACAAAAGCGGAGTCATGCCCCGAAACTGGACCACTAAACCAATATGTCAATAGTTTCCATGCAAAAGTGGTCAACCATCCATCTAAAGATGCAAATTAAAAGTATGCACAAAACTGGAATATCGCATAAAAGATTTGTAATTTGTAACAATATCAACACATCCTGATTAACTGGCGCCAAATACCAAAAAACTAAAAACGGAATTTTCTGAGGTAGGACAAAGTGTTTGAATCTTTTCTTTATTTAATAAAAGACTTTTGCCTCAGAAGACAATGCTGACACGCAATGAAGGCCTGGTGGCGATTGAAGGCAGAGCACACATGCTCTTGATAATTCTGGAGGTAATTATTAACGTAATAACACTAATGGTGAAATGGTCAAGGCATTTCAAATTGACCAAAGCAAAATTTCAGATGTTTTACAGTGTGCTCAGCCTGCTGGTTTGTCCATTCACACACATTTTTATCATCACATGATCTCTTATAACAACATACCATGACCTTTTTTTAATGCACATACTGGAATTTGTTTGGTAAAAGTAGGGCTAAGCAATAAAATCAGTATCGATATTTATTGACCGAACAAGTGTTTCCATCAAAGTTTATGCGTTTTTTTTTTTTTTTTTTTTGTCTTTGTGAATAAAACGTTTATCCTTCTGAGTTATGCACAATTACAAAATTTATGTGCATCTTGGTGTTTCCATCAACCATGTTTTTCAGTGCATATCCAAAATGTGCATAAATATATGTGGATGGAAATAGCTATTGAGGGCAGATTTTACTAAAACACACTGTATGAATGATTGCACAAATTCAAACGAATTAGCCACTAAATCCAAGTTACTAATTAAGATTGTGTTGGCTTTTAGATAGCATAAAGATGATGCTTCTATGGTTTCATCTGTCTGTCAAGTAAATTTGTATCTGTCCATCTATCATTTTGTTCTATCCAGTCACCTCTTCTCATCCATCATTCTATCCAATCTATGATTCAATCTATTCTGTCCATCCATCTCAATCCATTCATCCTTCTATTCATTCTATCATTCCATCTACCTACACTTTCAATCAATTAATCCATCATTCCATCCATACATACATACATCTACATGTTCGTCAATCATTCCATCGGTCTATCCAACCATTTGTCAGTCCATCTATTGGTCTGACTAACTCTCTATCTACTGTTCTATTTGTTTATTAATTCATCAGTTTATCCGTCCATCCATCCTTCTGCTACTGTATATCCAACCACCTCTCCATCTACCATTCTATTCAGTCTATAATTCCATCTACAGTACCTCCCTACGAATCCATCCATCATCTACTTATCTACCACCATTCGTTCATCTATCGACCCAGCAATCAACCATTCCTTCCATCCACCTCTATCATCATCATTCCATCTAGCTACAGTATCAATCCATTCGTCAATCTATGCAACAATCATTCCATCCATCCATTCGTCTTTGCATCGATCATTCCATCTGTCTATCCATCCACCTCCCAATCCATCTGTTGGTCTGACTAACCATCCATCCTCAATTTTTTTTATCCGTCCATCCATTACTCTGTTCCATCCAGCCACATCTTCGCATCCATCGTTTTATCCAATCTATGATTCAATCTATTCTGTGCATGCATCTCTATGCATCCTTCTATCCATTATATCTACCTACAGTGTCAATCCATTCATCCATCATTTCATCCATCCATCTACAAGTGCATCAATCATTCCATTACTCTAACTAACTCTCCATCTATCCTTCTATTGCTCCGTTTGTCTATTGATTTACAAATTTGTCTGGCCATCCATCTACCTTTCTCCATCCATCATTCTCTGATTTCATCTACCTTCCTATTAATCCATTCATCATCTACCTTTATATCCATTCATCATCTACCCATCCAATCATTCATCTATCTACTTACCGAAACAATCATTCCATCCATCCACCTCTTACCATTAATCCTTCTATCCATTCTATTATTTCATCTACCTACAGTATCAATCCATTCATCCATCTACCTATGCATCAACCATTCAATCCGTTTATCCTTCCACCTCTCAATCCATTTGTTGGCCTAACTAACCATCCATCCCTCTATAGTTTCAACTGTCTGTCCATCCATCCCTGTTCTATTTAGCCACCTCTTTCCATCTATCATTCTATCTATGATTCAATCTATTCTGTCCATCCAGCTCTATCTGTTCATCCTTCTATCCATTCTATCTACCTACAGTGTCAATCCATTCATCCATCATTCCATCCATTAATCATCTACCTATCCATTCATTCATCCATCTACATACAGTATCAGGGCTCGAAATTGCGACCACGCATATGCGCCCGAAAATTAATCTATGCGACCTCATAATATATATGGGAGCATTAGTGCGACCTGTTTTGATTTTTTGTAAAAGCGAGCTGAATCGCTCTTCCCTGCCGCTATATTGGTTCATATATTAGCTGTCAATCACTCAAGGTATTCCGCTGTCAGATGACAGGGAAGGAGCTTTTATGACCACTGGAAATGCAAACGGCTGAAGAGTGAAAACTTAAAGCACACAGGTTTGCAAACCCCACCTAAAGTTGAGGCGCAGATGAGAGCGATCATGACATGTGGTGAATATTGATCCGCCAGCTGAGATCATTCGAGTACATGCTTTTCGGAAAAAGCGCCCGAATCGCGATGCGTTGCATTCACTACGTGTTCAGCACAAATGTCCGCTAAAAGTCAAATCTAATACTGTTCAAATCATCACCAAAGAAGGTCGCCTTTACTAAGTTTACACTGAAACTGCGGCTCATAACAAACAGCGGTGGTCATCGCAAGAATCCTGCTCAACCTGCTCATAAATTGGGTCGGCTGATTCGACTGCTTTTCCACTAACACAGAAAAATGAAAATCAGCTCAGACTGAACCTTTAAATTGACGCAAACTGAAACCAAAACTTTTAAAGAGTGATAGAAGTGAGACTTTACTTTCTTTCTTTTGTCCATTCTTTCTTGAGGTGTATATTATAATTTTTTTATTTAGATACTGATGACTGTTTTGCTGCTTTCAGCCTTGAACTTAATTATTTATTATAATCTTTTGTTTGTTTTGTAGCAGAAATATTATTTATTAAACTGACATGCATATATAAACAGCAGTACAAAATAAATATTTCTTACTGAAATGCTTCATTTCTGTTTGATGCAAACTATACAATTATTTTTCATAAAGTAACAGACTTTTATAGCAGATAACTTGCATTCAAGCACAATCAAGGCAGCATGATGATGACAAATGTAATTCATTGTTTCTGTTATTGTCATTTTCATGATCATTAATATTTTATAATTATTCGACATTCATTTTGGAATTATTGCACACAAATATCAATGTCATCACAGCATTAGTTAGATAGTTGTTACTGGTTTTTGTTAGTCCTAATTGATGTTGTTTCAAAATTCAATAAATCCCTTAAAATACAATTTGCAGGGGTGCTCAATCATTTTTGGTAGGTGCTCCTAAATTTTTTCTAGTGCTCCTACATTTTTGAAGTTGGGAGCACTGGTGCTACCAAGTAAAAAAGTTAATTTTGAGCCCTGAGTATGCATCAATAATTCTATCTATCCATCTCTCAATTCATCTTTTGGTCTGACTAACTCTCCATCCATCCTTCTATTGTTCCAATTTGCCTATTAATTCACCATTTATTATGTCCATCCATTCAGGCTCAATCTATCCACCTCTCTCCATCTATCATTCTAGGATTCCATCTACTTCCCTAATAAACCATTCATCATCACCTTATACGTTCATTCATGATCTACCTATCCATTCATTCATCCACCTCTATCTACTCATCCTATTCATCCATCTACCTACAGTATCAATCATTCCATCCATCCATTCATCTATTTATCTACAAATCAATAATCCCACCCATCTATTGGTCTGACTAAATCACCATCCATTCTTCTATGGTTTCATCTGTATATCAAGTCAATTTTTAATCTGTCCATGCATCATTCTGTTATATCCAGTCACCTCTTTCCATCCATCATTCTATACAATCAATGATTCAAACTATTCTGTCCATCCATCTCTATCTATTAATCCCTCTATGTATTCTACCATTCCATCTACCTACAGTTTGAATCCATTCATCCATCATTCCATCCATCGATTATCTACCAGTCCATCCATTAATCTATCTACTAACACAATCAATCCACCTATCTACCCATCCATTGGTCTGATTAACTCACCATTTGCCCTTATATGGTTCCATCTGTCAGTTCATCATTTCATCTGTCACTCCACCTTTCTCCATCCATAATTCTTTGATTCGTTCAACCACCCTATTAATCATCATCTACCTATATATCCATTTAAACATTCTCCCATTCTATCTACACATTGATCAGTCCATCCATCCATCTGTTCTGTCCATCCATCTCTATCCATTCTATCATTCCATACCTACACTTAATCAATCTATTCCTTTATCTACCTATGCATCAATCATGTCATCCATCAATCCATCTATAATTCTCATAACTGGGCCTTCAGGATCTCAGAGAGCCACAGTCTGGATTCATTATAGTGTCAGAATTTAAAAACAAGCTTAGTCTACATCCTGTTCCTCTTTCACACTCTTTCTTCACTCTCTCTCTCTCTGGGCCCCAGCCATTTCACAGAGCATGTGGTTTTCATTAGGAGAGTTGGACTAAAGCACAAGGGCAGATCTGCAATGGTGGCAATCCACACTCCTCTCCATTTCTCTGCCTTCCCTCCATTATCTCATACGCGATCCATCCTTCGCTGTGCGCACAATGATGTCACCATCGCCGTCGCCGTGAATCTACCCCTAAAATCTAAATATATAAACCCGACTTCAAATTCCCATAATCCTCTACTCCAGAGGTTAGAACTTGTAATCACAGATCTGAATACAAGAGAAACCATAAAGTCTTCGGTTAACCGAGCCTGCGCTGCCAAAAATAAATAATAGCCATCATTTTTTTTTTGGTGATGGAAGTTGGAAACGCTATGCAAGCGTGTCAGTGTGTGTGTGTCTGTACCCTGAGGATCCAGACGTCCAGGATCAAACGATGCTTGTTTTGGAAACAGGGGGAAGCACTACCTAAATGCTGAGTGTGGAGAAAAACAACAGAGAGGGAGGGGAGGAAAAAAATGGGAAAAGAGGATGAGAGCCCAAAGGATCCGGTGGAGGAAATGGCTCCTGCTCATTATGTGTGCTGCTGGAGAACAGCATGCTGGGAAAACGGACACCGGTAATGTGTGTGTGTGTGTGTGTGTGTGTGTGTGTCAGATCCTGCGTGTGTTGATGTGTGTACAGGGACGGTGGCGCTCTCGTTTAGGAGAGAGAGAGCGGAAGAGCTCGTAAAAAGTGTTTTTGATGTTTAGCCAAAGGCGTGTGGCTGATACTCATGTGTGTCTGAGTTTCAAGACAAAAACTGATGATAAATAAACTAGAATATATTGTTGAAAAAATTTATTTTCATACAATTTAATCTTACAAATTCTAACATATTTTCCATTTAAGTTTTTACACCACTCATATATATATATATATATATATATATATATATATTTTTTTTTTTTTTTTTTTTTTTTTGAAAATCCTGTTGATTTTGTTTGTGTGGTGTTTTTTCACTGTTTTTCTTTTTAAATGTGCGGTTTATTAAAAAAGTGTTTAGGTAAAAGGTTAATGTTTGTTGTATTTTATAGTCAAACAACTTTTCTTCCAAATTTGTAATAAAAACAAAATACACTGAGATTTTTAGCAGGAATTGAAAATTAGACAAAAAAAATTGTATTAGTTGAAAAAAAAACAGGGTTATTTTATCCAATATTGTTTTCCTAACTCTTATAGCATGTCTGAATTTTATTTAATTTTTTTTTATTTAAAATTAATAATTTTAGCAAAAAAAAAAAAAAAAACTCAAGTCGCAAGACGTGCATGACGCGATTTGTTGCTATTTTCGGACCAGACCTAATTTTCATGTTTTGCGCCAAGTTGTTTAAATAGTAAATCCATTTGCGCCACTTTGTGGGCTCATTTGTGTGCTGGTCTATAAAGGCGGTGTGTTAAGGCACAATGTTGGTGCATTGCTATTTTGAGGAACTGAAATAGACTGCATCGTTGACCAGCTAAAAGCTGCTTTAAAGTCCAGCACAAAGCGCGTTAGCTATGTACCTATGCAGGTTCAAACACTTACACATTGCTTACTACACACAGGATGTACAGCAGGGGTCTCAAACTAGCGGCCCTCAGTGCAATATTTTGTGGCCCGCGCCGACCGCTGTACACTGACAGAATCAGCGAAGCTGGGAGAGAGAGCGCTCCCCGCTCCGCTGATTCTATCCGTACACAGCGGTCACTGGCATTCCCCGCCCGCCGTGTAAACAAAGGGGCAGGGATGCCGGTGACGTCACCACGCACCCAGCCCCTTTGTTAGACGCTGTGACGGGCGGGAAGTGTTAGGAGGGAACTCGCGCCGTCAGAACCAAGGTAAGTTGTTCCCGCCCCTGCCTGCCACTTAGCTACCTATCTGCAGCCTGCCACCTACCTAGCTACAGCCTGCATCTTATAGGTAGATACAGACTGGTACAGACTGATGTGACTGGAGTGGGGTTCAAGCGGACCATGTGCCTTTTTGGGAGCACATATTTGTGTGAGAAGTTATTCTCCACCTTGAACTTCAATAAGTCAAAGTACAGGTCTAGACTTAATAATGATCATCTTCAAGCCATACTGAGGGTCTCAACTGCTTCCGCTCTAAAGCCAAATGTGGTTCAGATTTGTGAGAAGAAGCGCTGTCAAGTCTCTGGCAGCAAGAAGTAGGCAAAAGATGCCATGTTCAGAAGAACTGTTCATAATCTTCACTCAATGTTATATTAATGTTCAGGACACTTCATGTTCAGAAGAAATAATTAAAACTGTTAATAATGACATTTGAGGACTTTTTTTTTGTTAAATCCCTTATGCGGCCCAGCCTCACCCAGACTTTGCCTCCTGCGGCCCCCAGGTAAATTGAGTTTGAGACCCCTGATGTACAGCAACACACAAATATGTTTACACATGAAAAAACTAAAGGATTAGAATGCTACAAAAATTATTATTTTCTACATGAATATAAAATCCACTGCCTCCTTGTCAGGGGGTCTTTCACTTTATTCATCCCAATTTGCATTTGTATAATGTTATTATATTTAGCAGCTTTTTTTAATTTATGCATATTTATATTTGTTTAATAAAAACCAGTTTAAATTTGACCTCCTGTCAGATTTTGCAGACATATGCATCACAATAGGGGGCATAAGAATAGGACGTGCGTTTGGATATAACTTTTTTGAGCACAGTTCATTATTATTGTTCATTTATTCATTTGCTGGAAATTAGAACTGAATTAGGTAATAGTTTGAACAAATGTTTCCTCTTAATAAACTAAATTAAATATGTAGGCTAATGGATGTATTCAGTGGAGTGCGTACAACACCGTTTCCTTATCCACGAATGTAAAGGAGTAAAGAGTAAAAGTAAAGAGAAAGTAAAAAAATGGAGGAGGCTCGTTCTTTATCCTCATGCTGCAGATGGTCCGTTTTACTGTTAACTCGCTAGTGAAGTGTTCAGTTTTTCTACTTACAAAATCCGCCATGTAAACAGCAAAAGCACAATGGCATGACGCGACTGTCTCTGAAAGGGAATGGGAGAAGAAACACTGATTGGTTTGATGCACGTTATGCTTAAAACAAACCCATAACTAATTAAGAGAATAAGCACAACCCTTTTAATCATATGTCGGTGTGCAGAGTGTATTTTTCATTTGAGATGGAGAACCGGACAAAAAAACAGATTGAGAGATAAATGGAAAGAAAGGCAGACAGACAGACAGATAAAAAATATACAGACAAATAGACAGACAGACTGAAAAATAGACAAATGGAGATAGACAGATGAAAACAGAAGAAGAGAGAAAGACAGAGAAAAATAGACAGACAGAAGAAGGGACAGATAGACAGATGGAGAGACAAACAGCAGATAGATAGACAGAAAAAAATGACAGACAGAAACCGACAAACAGAAAGACGGGCCAATAAAGGCAGGCAGAAAGATGGAGACAGACATACATGAAGACAGGCAGGCATATGGAAAGAGACAAAAAGAATGGCAAACAGACAGATAGGCAGACAGATGGAGGGAGAGACAAACTAAGAGATAGAAAAACATATGGAGAGTCAGACAGACTAAAAAAACTGACAGAGGGACCACCAAAAGGAGAGAGAAACAGCAGATAGACAGAGAAAAATAGACAGGTAGATACAGTAGAAAGTGACAGACAGGCAAACGGAAAGACAGATAGAGAGATGAAGAGAGAGACAAGGACAGGCAGATGGAAAGATGGAGAGATGGACAGACAGACAGACAAATACACGCACACAGATGGAGAGACAGACAAAGACGGAGGCAGATAGAAAGACAGGCAGACATATGGGCCCCAGCTCTGCCTCAGAATCATCAAGCAAGATATCTTCACTGCTGCATTCCTATAGAGAATGGTTTATTTTCACTGGAAACATAATTGTCTGTGGCAAGAGTTTTGGACGCGCTTTTACCAGAAACACAGCCAAAAAGTCCATCCTGTGTCACGGTCGCCCTCTGTAGGTGACCTAAAATCAACACACTCCTCCCTTTCAGAATAAATGGCGTTATGCAAGCGCTGTGTAACAGAATACAGCCATACAGAAGTCATTCAGCTGAGAATGTATATAGTATATGCTACTGTGTGTAAATACACAAAATAAGGGGCTCACAGCACAGGTGGGCTGAGTTGACATTAGGTTAACATGAACTGCCGTCAATTACTCTGTGTACATGTCGGCGTCTACCCACATTTTGCAAATAATTTGACAATAAGACAATGGAGATGTATTCAAAAGTTTTAAATGTTTAACAATTTAAATCTCACAAGACACACACATACACACTCATGAACCAAAGACTCACTCATGTCACCCTACCAATCAGTAAGTTATATTAAATTAGCTTGATTGCATACAAAATAAATGTTTGTTTGTTTTGACTGTGTACTGTCTGTGTATCTTTATTATGTATATGCAGTGAATTCAGAAAGTATTCATGGCGCTTCACTTTTTCCACATTTTCTTTATGTTACAGCCTTATTCCAAAATGGATTAAATTCATTTATTAACTCAACATTCTACACACAATACCCCATAATGACAATGTTAAAAAAAGTTTTTGAAATTGTTGCAAATTTATTAAAAATTAAAACCTAAAAAAATCACATGTGCATCAGTTTTCACAGCCTTTGGCGTGAAGCTCTAAATTGAGCTCAGGTACATTCAGTTTCCACTGATCATTCTTGAGATGTTTTAGCAGCTTAATTAAGAGTTCACCTCTGGTCAATTCAGTTGATTGGGCATGACTTGAAAAGGCTTACACCTGTCTATATAGGTCTCAGGGTTGACAGTGCATGCCAAAGAACAAACCAAGCATGAAAACAAAGGAATTGTCTGTAGACCTCCGAGACAGGATTGTCTTGAGGCACAAGGCTGGGGAAGGTTACAGAAATATTTCTGGAAGATGCTTAGAACCACCATCCTAGAGCTGGCCAGCCATCTAAGCTGAGTGATCAAGGAAGAAGGGCCTTAGTCAGGGAGGTGATCAATAACCCGATGGTCACTCTGTCTGAGCTCCAGCTTTCTTCTGTGGAGAGATGGTGGTGGCAGCATCATGCTGTGATGTTTTTTCAGCAGCAGGATAGAGGGAAAGATGAATGCAGCGATGTACAGAGACATCCTGAATGAAAGCCTGCTTCAGAGTGCTCTTGAAAAGATCTGAAAATGGCTGTACACCGTCGCTTCCCATCCCACCTGAAAGAGCTTGAGAGATATTGCAAAAAGGGAAAATTCCCAAAGACAGGTGTGCCAAGCCTGTGGCATCATATTCAGAAAGACTTGAGGCTGTAATTGCTGCCAAAGGTGCATCAACAAAGTATTGAGCAAAGGCTGTGAATACTGATGTACATGTGAAAAAGTTCTTAACCTCAATGAGCTTCTTTACTGTTAAAATAAAAGGCTACAATAATAATACTAATAATATAAATTTATGCAAAAGACGTTTCCTATAGTTTGGAGTTTATCTATGTGGTGTGTATTACAAAGTCATACTAATTATAAACTCAACGGCCACTTTATTAGGTACACCTATGCAACTGCTCGTTGATGCAAATATCTAATCGGTCAATCACATTGCAGCAACTCAATTCATTTCGGTATGTAGATGTGGTTAAGATGATCTGCTGCAGTTCAAAAAGGGGGAAGAAAGATGATTTAAGTGACTTTGAATGTGGCATGGTTGTTGGTGCCAGACGGGCTGGTCTGAGTATTTCAGAAACTGCTGATCTACTAGGATTTTCAAACACAACCATCTCTAGGTTTACAGAGAATCGTCTGAAAAAGAGAAAATATCCAGTAAACGGCAGTTCTGTGGTTATAAATGCCTTGATGTCAGAGGAGAAAGGCCAGACTGGTTCGAGCTGATAAATAACGTTACAACAGAGGTATGCAGAAGAGCATGTCTAAATGCACAAAACTTTGAATCTTGAGGCGGATGGGCTACAGCAGCAGAAGACCACACCAGGAGCCACTCCTGTCAGCTAAGAACAGGAAACTGAGGCTACAATTTGCACAGGCTCACCAAAATTGGACAATAAAAGATAGGTAGACATTGTCTGGTCTGATGAGTCTCCATTTCTGCTGTGACATTTAGATGATAGGGTCAGAATTTGGCATCAACAATATGAAAGCATGGATCCATCCTGCCTTATTTTAACAGTTCAAGCTGGTGGTGGTGGTGTAATGATGTGGGGGATATTTTCTTTGCGCACTTTAGGCCCTTTAGTTCCCATTAAGCATTGCGTCTACGACACAGACTACCTCAGTATTGTTGCTGACCATATCAGTCCCTTTTAATACCACGGTGTACCCATCTTCTGATGGCTACTTCCAGCAGGGGAACGCATCATGTCAAAGCATAAATCATCTCAGACTGGTTTCTTGAACATGACAATGTTCCAATACACTCAAAAAAATGATATGTTGGCGTTAATTAACTTTTTTTTGTCCACTGGTTCCACGTAACCGAGTTAAGTTACCTTTAAGAAAGAATATTAATTTTAGTGAACTTAAGTTAGTTACATAAAGGTAATGTAATGTTGTTTAGTTCAATCAACGTAACATTTATAATTTAGCTTTAATCAATGTAGTTATTTAAGTTCAATTATTCTAAAATTGATATTGTTATGTTTAACCAAATAAAAAAACAGTTTCCGTTTCATTGAGTTTATTCAATAGCATTTTTACAGTTTTACACATTTTCCAGCAATAAAATGATTATCAAAATCCAAATACTGTCTTTATCTGTATCTTCACTTATTACAATAAGTTAAAATATCAATACTAGTAAAAATAATAGTAATACAAGTATGAAGTAAATTGAAAACAATAAATGATTTTAAAAATATGCTTACAAAAACATCATAAAATACACTTTTCATAATAATACTTTTCATATATTACAAAAAACATTCAAAAATAATATTCTGCCTTCAAATGATATATCAAAAATATACTTAGAAAAATTAAGTCTTCTTTTGTAAACTATACTGTACCTTCTTTACACTGAAAAAGCAGAAAACACTTCAGTTGTTCAAAGAAAGATTAACATTTTAAAGCACAGTAACACGAAAAGCACTAAACCATAAATTAGACCAACCATCACAGAACATGCAATAGCTACACACATTCATCTCTCTGACACTTGCACCATTTATGCACATTTGCACCAGACACTTTCTTACAACCACTCCCTATATCTAAAAAACAAAACATTTTGCATGAAGGCTGCTTCACACAGGTGTGTGGGCTTGACAAACCACATGTAGAAGCATTCTTAATTCTTAAACTTTTTTGTATAATTAGCACATCTTGGGTGTATCGCCTCTTCTTGTTGATTTGCTGAATGTCTCCTCAATTGTAAGTCACTTTAGACAAAAAAGTCTGCTAAATGTTAATGTAACTACTGTAGATTCATAAGGTGGTGTTGCACATCAAGGTTTGCGCTTCATCATGCCCAGCATCCTAAAAAAAAGTCAGGTAAAAAAATAAAACATTTACCAACAGATCAAAGGTGAAAGGAGGAATTGGTTTAAGAGGAAAATACAAAATGTTTAAAACAATAAAATAAAATAGCTTACCATGTACTCCCTCACTTAGGGGCTTTGAGGATGCATTCACACCCTTTTTTCCACTGGTGATGTTCTAAATGACATGAAATGACAATTAGTAATTTACTAAATAATTATTAGTTAAAATTACTAGTAATTTTTACTGTACATCATTTTAATGTGTGTATAGGCATCTAAAGGCATAGTACCTGGATGATCCACAGTCTCCTCAGCCAGATATGGGACTTTAGAGGTTGAGCTGTAAACCTGTGAGGGAGAAAATAGATGTGAGTGAACAAAGATTTAAAATAATAAAATATAATAATATAAATAGCAAACTACTAAACTTAAAAATGTAAACGTGTTAGATGACCAAACAAATAAGCTAACGTTAAATATGTCATCATGCTAGATGCCATCCAATTTAAGTGTCACATATGCTTGTCAATATTTTTTTTTTAAGTTAACAGGCTTGAATACAATTAGATAATAAATAACAATGTGCCAACACCACATTTTAATTAATATTATGTAAGTTATCAAAACTGGCATTCAAACTTGACAAACTGCTTGACACTCATTTAAAATAAAGACTATCAAATCAAATAAAAAATCAAATCACTTTTATTGTCACATTATCAGCAGCACGTGTGCTATGATGAGTGAAAAGCTTAGACTATTCTAACATGACTATTCCTTACTACCAATGTTTGCAACTTTATTCTGGGGGAGTTAATATATACCAAGTATAAAATTTCACAGGAATGCAAAACAAACTATACATTTATCTGTCTATAATGTGGAAAAGACACAGGGAACATGGCAATTTCATAGCAATACTATACACAAACACAACATAGTATTACAAGAGAGTACATTTATGATTCAAATGTTGTCACAGCCTCAGTATAAATACATAAAAAGTAAAAAAAATCTCACCTGTGTGTCCACATTGGGGAAAGCTTTGTGCACGTTCTCAATTTGTACTGTAATCTTCATCTTTTGATTCCCATAATATGGCGCCGATCTGAGAGTGATCGTTGTGGTTTGAATCTTCTTACTTCCTGTGTTGTTTTGAAACTGCGCATGTGCAGATATTACTCCACCTATTGACCAAAATGCAGTACTGCAGAAGCAACACAACTCCCTTGCATTCATGTTACATAAGTGAGCTGTTTAAATGTGAAAACTTACTTTTTCTAATTTTTTCCAACACAACACTTTTATTTTTAATACACAAACATAAGCAAATTGTTTAATTCAAACATAGTTACATTCTTTGGACCAACTAAAGCCATAATTCATTTTTTTGAGTGTAGAGCACCTTTGGGATGTGGTGGAATGCGAGATTTGCGTCATGGATATGTGGCCAACAAATCTGTGAGGAATATTTCCAGTACCTTGATGAATCTATACCACGAAGGATTAAGGCAGTTCTAAAAGTAAAAGGGGGTAAAACCCGGTACTAGTAAGGTGTACCTAATAAAGTGGCTGGTGAGTGTAAATATAACAAACACACATAACTCATGTTAAACTTTTATTTTGAATGCGATTAACCAAAAACAATCTTTGCCCAGCACTACATAAAATATTTTTTTCAATGTTGAACATGCCTAAAATAGATAGGCAATACACAAGCAATTAATATATACAGTACAGTATATGAATGACTGTTAATCAAATATGTGTAACAATTACACACTCATCCCTCATCAACTCCACCTTCTACAAAAGGTTACACTTGAGAGAAACTATTAAAAAACAAATTCAACCAAAAACGAAAAGCCACCATGGATTTAAGGAAGAATCTAAAATGGGAATTCTGAGCGTCGCTCAAACAGCAAGTGTTGTATTGAGACTCTCAGCTGGTTATTCATCAGCAAAACTGTGAGACAATCTGACACACACACAGCTGCTACAAACAGAGAGAGGGAGAGAAAAAAAAATTACATATACCACTAACTTTCAACTAACTTCAAAAAAGCATTTGCCCTAGTCACATCTATCCATAAGCTTGCTTTTTTTGCTTAAATTAGTTAAATAATTTAGTCTCACACGAAATCCCATTATTGAGTTAATTTATGTAAATGTGTGTAAATATACAGTTGAAATCAGAATTATTAAACCCCCTTTGAAATTGTTTTCTTTTTTTAAATATTTCCTGAACGATGTTTAACAGAGCAGGGAAATTTTCACAGTGTGTCTGATAATATTTTCTCTTCTAGGGAAAGTCTTTTTTTATTATTTCAGCTAGAATAAAAGCAGTTTTTAATTTTTTTAAAAACATTTTAAGGTCAAAATTATTAGCCGTTTTAAGCTATTTTTTTCTCTCGATAATCTACAGAACAAACCACTCGCCTAATTACCCAAACAAGTTAACCTAATTAATCTAGTTAAGCCATTTAAATGTCACTTTAAGCTGTATAGAAGTGTCCTGAAAAATATATATATTATGTGTGTGTGATTGAAACAAAACTATACAATTTTGTTCACAGATGTATAAATGTAAATATAATTTGTATCATGACCACATTTTAAGTCAATATATATACATAGATGTACATAATAAACATACACACTAAAAAAAAATCATTGCAGTGGCAGGGAACCTATGTGGCTCTTTGACCAAAAATATGTGGCTCTCCACCTGTCTCCCTTCCATAATATTTAAAAATATATATATAACCGTCACTAGAAATCAGATTCCTAATAAAAATACAAAAACAATACAATTTTTCTTTAAGCAAATTGAATAAGAACCACGTTTACAATAAAAAGACCTTTCGACCAACGAGCGTGTGGCGCTATGGATAATCTTGAACCGCGACACCTATAAAGGGCAAGCAACTTAGATTTCTAGGGTAACCTCGTGCACAGATTCAAACAACATTCATGAATGCTGATGGCAAAAAGAAAGAAAAAAAAATCTATAAAATGTCCTTTATTCATAAACTTGCTCAACATGAGATGCTTCATATTTGTTTATTTTTGAGTTGTGCATGGACAATCATAAAATATAGAACACACAAGACTTGTCATTCGTATTTTTATGAATGGGGAAAAGTGTAACAGTCAAGATGGTGAACAAAGCCCTGCCTACTAGTACAGGAGCCATTTTTCAGACGCGTGCTTCAGCATTCTACACCCTTACAACAGGGGATTCATCAGCCATTCATTAAAGGAAGAATCAGAAATGACTTGATGTGTGGGAGCAGGCCCGTGCAGAGACTGTCCAAATGGCATGTGCAGGATAAAATAAAGAGCGGGGGTTTGTGGGGGTTGTTGTTGTGTCGCGTGCGTGTACTAAAGAGCGGTGTTGTCGCACGCATTGTCATCATCTGTGTTGTCGCACGCGTACTGTAAAGCCGAGGGGGAAGGGGGGTGTTGAGCACGCGTACTCAAGAGCGGTGTTGTCGCGTGCCTACTGAAGGGCGAGAGGGAGGGTGTGTCGCGGGGGCACTTTTGATAATTTTGGAAGGGCACTTTCTATCCAAGACTAAAAAGGGCATGTGCACTGCACAGGTTGTGTGCACATGCCTGTGTGGGAGTTTGTCAGGGCTTGACAGGAACTTTATCAGTACACAGTTCATAGACCAGTTTCTTCCTCCATTTCATAAGTGTAAGTACTATTAAAATGGTTGCCTCCTTGTTTTCTTTAGCTTGCAAATTATGTATTTAATTGTGTTTTTATACTTGTAACCGCTTGTAGTGTATATGCTTAACTCTTTATATTCTCATATCACGTCTAATGCCACGTTGAAACTACGAGTTTTCCAGGATAAATAACAAAATCAGAGGGTGGTGGGAGATGGGTCTGAAATGCAGGAGAAGGGTCTGAAATATGAGAGACTCCCGGGAAAAAACAGGAGTGTTGGCAGCTATGCTCACAAATACACTATGCACTTTGACTACTTCAATACTGTTGATAAGCCATGGTGTGTCTTGTGCTAAACGCTGTCGACCAATGGCAACACACTGGGTCATCGGTCCAATCAGGGCAGATTAGCATTGCGCTGAAGAGTTTGGGAACAAATGAATCATTGAACGAATCATATGAAAGTTTCTGGGATAATTAGGTAAAAATAAATGCATATTAATATTCAAATATATCAATTAAGGGCTTCTGGGAGTTTTCTAAATGTAAAAAATCCAGCCCACCAAATGATTCATAAATTAATTTTCAAAGCTTTTGCCACCTCCTACCTGTCATTTAAAATGTAAAGAAAACAGACCCCTTTTGTCACCTATGTAACAACTCTACACAAGTTACTTGTATTCCTATGTTCTAGGAATGTCCCCAAATTGCATTATTCTGGACCAAGGTACGAGCGTTTCTATCAGAACAAAAGGAAACTCAGATCCAAATCGACCCATTGCTTTTTCTTATGCTGGACGATTCATCATTCTCCTTATCCATCAACCAAAAAAGGACTCTGTCAGTTGTTCTGACTGAAAAAACAATCCTGAAACTATGGCTGGATTCATCTGCTCCAACTGATATATCCAGGAGGCTCTATCTACTGGACATTATTAGTCTGGAATACCTGAGCCAAAATAAATGGTGCCAGTAAAAAGAAACTGTACAATTTTGGTCAAATATTAGAGACTGTATCATTTATGTTTAAATCCTGATTTTGTACTTTTAACAATATTACTGTTTTTATTTTTGTTTTACATATTTTTTTGGGTGGATCTCAGGGTTAGTTCAAAATCAAAATGTTCAATAAATAAAATTAATAAATAAAATAAAATAAATGCATAAATAAATGCATATTAAAAGACAATGAAAGACAAACCAAAATATGACCCATTTTAATGTATAATAGGGGCTCTTTAAGTAAATACAATAAATCATTATTTTCAGTGCACTTAAATTGTCAAAACAAACTTATTTTGGATGTGATTAATTACGATTCTTATTTTTCCAGTCTAAAATTATGTTAATTGTGTTTTTAGTTTGTATACTCTTAAAATAAATTCACAGATTTTATTTTTATTTACAAAGTTCTAGGCAGAATTGGCAAAAATCTCCTCAGAATCTGTCTGACCCTGCTAATAATCAATCATTTCCACATGCTAAAGACTTAAATCCAATTCCCCTGAACCAAATCGACCAATCAAACTTCGCCACATGTTGGCGACTACCTATCAGCCAGTGCATATCTACTGTAGTGACCCTCATTTCTAGCACAGGACCTCAATCTTTTTGGAAACGGTGAGGTGTGTTATTCTGAACGCAGCATGTGTCTCACACTGGTGGCCCTCCTGGCTCTATGTGCCACTGGGAGAACAGTTGAAAATCTTTCAGAAAGCACCGCTGACCAGGACAAGCTTGTTATAGCCAGAGGAAAGCTGGTGGTGAGTGATTGATGCTAAGCTTTTTTTTGGTTCAATGATGTAAGACAACTTTTAATTAGTGTCGAAGCTAAATACATGTCAAATATGCAAATAGAAATGCTAACACTACACTGTAAAAATATCTGTAAATTAGCTGCTCTGTATTTTATGATTTATGTTTATATTTGTAATTTCTCCGTTTATTTATGCTTTCAATTAGATGCCTATAGCCAGCCTGGTGAAAGGGGTGTATTTTTTTCCTCAAAAAGTGGACTTTTTTTTGTTATTCGCTTCATTTTCTATTTAAATGTTGCATTTTAGTAACATTTAGCACTATTTTTTGCTGGATTAGCTTGTCGGGTGGTCATCTAAACAAAACTTTCATGTACCAAAAACATTTTCTAAGATTTAGGATGAAGAAATGTGCAAACAAAACTTGTTTTTAATATATAAATTTATTAGATCATATATTAGAAAAAAAACGGAACTTGTTAATGTTTAAAATGATAAACTGTAGCCTCTTGTCATTTATTAGGCAAATAACAAACCGGTTAGTACACTAAACTTTCCTCAGTCAGAATTTTACACCGAATTTGGTACGGCATGACTTCAGAATGGGAAATTCAGTGCCGACAGTCAACACGGGATTCCGATTGATTATTTCCACAACTCCTTAGCAGTAAAGATAGGACAAATAGGTTCATGTATGGGACAAATTCTTGACCTTTGTCAGTGAGGGGTGCGTCTTTAGAACCCGAACTCCCCCCATTCTGGCCTGATAATGGGAGCTTAATCTATCTTTAAACAACTTCTAACCTTGAAAAGTTTAAATGATTTTTAATACTTTAAAGTGATATATTGTCTTGGTTGGTGTTGTACATTACCTTACAAAAACCTTGTAATAAGCTGCCAGTACATTTTCTTTTATTTGACAGACTTAGTTCTCTACAGAATATATATTTTTTCTTATACATTATATTTTGACAAACTAAAGTGTCAACAAGTTACCTTGTTAATTTTTACAGTTGAGTTTTCCCACATTAAATACAGTGTACTTTACCAAAGCTTGGGCTCAAACATTGGTTTTAAAAAAATTGACCCATTGATTTAAAAAAATAATAATAGTAATCGTTTTTAAAGTATAAGTTGCCCTGTCCAATATTGCATTATTTTAGAGATTTTCAGTCTTAAAGACATCTAGGTATTGTATATATGAGCCAGCTTACACAGTAAAAATAGTTCCATCACAAATGGAATAATAAAGTATTATTTAGATGCATATAATGTTAGACTGCTCTACCTAGTGGAATATAGTACTGTGCTAATTTATTCAAACATCTATGCAATCATTGAGGATGACACGTTGGCTCAGTAGTTAGTAATGTCACTTCACAGCAAGAAGGTTGCTGGTTCGAGTTCCGGTTGGGCCAGGAAGCGTTTCTGTGTGGACTTTTCATGTTCTCCCTGTGTTGGCGTGGGTTTCCTCTGGGTGCTCAGGTTTCCCACATAGTCCAAACACATGCATTATAGATGCATTGAAAAAACTAAATTGTCCGCAGTGTATATGTGTAAATGTGAGTGTATGGGTGTTTTCCAGTGCTGGGTTGCAGCTGGAAGGGCATTCGTTGCGTAAAACCCATGCCAGAATAGTTGGCGGTTCATTCCGCTCTGAAAGAGACTAAGCCAAAGGAAAATGAATTCATTTGTTCATTAAATTGATATTAATTTCTGTTTATTCATTTTAATTTAATTTGCATTTATTTTATCGTTATTTAAATTAATTTTAATTAATTTTATATAATTTGAATAATTTATCATTAATGAATTATCATTACTATATTAATAATTGTATTCATTATTATCTATTTGTTACTTTATGTCTTTTCACCAAACATTTACATGGCCACCCAGTATTCCCTTGTGGCCCTGAATGGCAGTTTAAAACTTTATAATCTATTTAATAAAAAATGCAGCACAAAAAATATAAATAAATAAATAAATGAATGAATAAATGATAAACACAATAAAAAAATAAATAATAAAAAATAAATATATAAATGCTTTCAATTTAAACAGATTTTCAAAAATAATATATTTAAAATTATTTATCATGCATATTAATGTAAAAAAAATAAAATAAAAATAAACTAGTATTGTTCAATACACATTTTGCTTTTAGGACATCTTTTTTTAAAATGTTTTGATCCACTTCAAATGCTGACTACTGTTTATATATGTGTTTTCTTTTATCAAGAGATTGAATATTTGATAATTAATTAATAACGCTGATTATCAATGGATTGTTTGCTTTCCCAGGCTCCCAGTGTAGTAGGATGATCCATAAAGAAGATGCCAGAGCTCTACAATTTCCTGATGGAGCGATGGGCATTATAGTATCCTGACTAACAATTAAGTTCCCTTTTTCTCCATCATAAATCTTGTTTTTGTTTTTTTTGTGCCAGCTTGAGTGTCTATAATACTGTGTTCATGTTTCTTGACATGAGTGCTTTTGCTAAGGCAGTGTTTGACAGGGAAGTAAAACGTTAATGAAATCTTTACAGGCCCGGAGAGCTGCCATATGTTTAAACAATCTCTCAGCCTCAGAGGACAGTTAACCTTAACCTCCTGTTTACAGTCATAACCTGGAGTATGATTCAGGGGAGGATAAAAACCCGCGCCTCATCTTCTACAACGACAAGGATGAGGAAGTCAAGGTGATTATTTTATCTACATCTATTCTATATTGTATTTACATCACTTGCTCAGCATTGCTATTTTCCCCATTGAACAGTTTTTTATAGTTACTTTCTAAAAATATTTCACGTCTCTGCTCTAAATGATATTTTCAGTCTTACATAAAAGTGACAATAATATGTGACCTGGTGGTTTTAAACATGGTCAGAGTTTTTCATTAAAGTATGTAGAAAAAAAAGGAGAAAAAATAACAGAAAAATTAAAACCTATTTAAATCCCAAAATTACATAAATGAAAAATCTAAGGTGACAAAGTATAAACAGAAAGAATATAGTCATAAAAAAACCAATATAGCATAAAATAAATAATAATAAATTAAAATCTTACGTTACATATACAAAAGTAGATAAAACTAGCATAGATATACACACAAATTAAAGTATTTTTTAATAAAAACAGCAGAAACTACATATAGGAACAGAAGGAATATATATTAGCAAAAAATATTAAATACAAAATTAAAAAAGAGCAAAGTTCAAGAGAGAGAAAGAAAAAAAAAAAAGTTTACAATTCTGTTGAAATTTTTAGTTAGCAATTTTCTTCCCCAATATTTTGCATGAATTTATCTTTCTATTTTATAAAGATGCTCTGTGACTAAAATAGTATTTTAATAGCAATTTAATAAACCTGTTTTGTTCAAAATGTATTTCCTATATTCACTAAGAAATGAATACAAATGTTCATAATGGGCTGTACTTAATTATGCTGAGCACTCTATATGTAAAGAGAATGGCCAAACTATATCCATCTTTTTTTATTATTATTATTTAAGAGTTTACTTACTAAATAACTAAATTGGCATAATTCATAAATCTTCATACCTAAATGTAAATTGTGGCATACCACAAGGATCAGTTTTAGCTCCAATATTGTTTATAATTTACATTGATGATATGTTTAAGATATCAGAGTTGTTTAAGCTTATTTTATTTGCAGATGATACAAGTATCTTTTGTTCTGCAGATAATTTACCAAAACTTATGGAGTTGATTAAAACAGAAATTAATAAATTAAAATTGTGGATTGACGTAAACAAATTGTCATTAAATAAGAAAAACAAAGGTTATGTTATTTGAGAAATTAATTAGTCATAATATAGATTTACAAATTGAAAATGAAGTTATAGAAAGACTATATGCAACGAAGTGTCTTGGTGTTGTATTGGATCATAAAATTTGTTGGAAACTGCAAACAAACAATGTGATATCAAAATTAGTAAAAACTGTAGCAATAGTGTATAAAGCAAGATTTATCCTGGACAATAAATCAATGTATGTATTATATAACACACTTATTTTGCCATATATGAGTTATTGTATTGAAATTTGGGGGAATACATATAAATCCAACTTACGATCCGTTTGTACAATCCAGAAAAAAAGTAATTCTGATAGAACATGTGGGGTATTTAGAGCATACAAATCCTTTATTTATTACATTGAAGATTCTTCAGTTCAATGATTTGGTTAAATTTAAAACAGCTGAATTTAAAGCTAGGAATAAATTACTTACTAACGTTTTTTTAAGAAAGACAAGGGGGATATAATTTGAGAGAAGAACAAAATTTAATGAGGTTGAAAACAAGGACAACTTTTAAAGTTTGTGTATGTCTGTCTGTGGTGTGAAATTATGGAACAGTCTAGATCAGACTCTCAAACAATGTCAGCATAATAATCAATTTAAAAAGTTGCATAAATATATATTGATAAAGGAATATAATGATGAAGGTGATTAAAAAAGAATAAAATGAGAAAGGTATGATGAAATTTTAATTAATGGCTATTTGCAGTACTGTTTATTTTTTGGGGGGTCTATGCTACAAAATGTAAATGTACTAATGGAATCAAACATATAATATGTCAAAGATGACAAAAGGATCAAATATGTTTCATGTAAAAAGAAGAGATGAAATATATTTAAGTAACAGACGAATTATGTATGTGGTAATAGGGTAGGAAATAATAAGCTTGTGCTTCATCCCGCTCCATTTTCGACCATGTTGAAATGTATTTTTTGTTCAAGATATTTTATGTATGATATTTCTGCTTGAAAATAAAAAATAAAATAAAAAATAAAAAAAATCAACTATTAAAAATGACATTTGACAAATTATGCATTTGGATATGTCAATGGTTGGTAAAAGTTACTTTTAAAAATGCAATATATTACAACCCTCAGCCTATTATAATATTTAAATATATATGCATAAAAAATATTCAATTTTTTATTCAATATAAAAAAAATTTTATTCACCTATTTTATTCAATAGGTGCCAATAGCCTAGTGGTTAAGTGTGTAGACAGCATCATGGTGCTCACAGTGACCTGGAGCTAATTTAACTAATTAGCCAGGAAATCTGAGGGCCCCCAAATAAATACCTAGAAGCAAAAATTATACCTATTAATTACATATAACTTCATACTTTGTTTGGTGAAGGTATGATTTTATTTAAATTTTTTTATTTGAACGTAATTATTGCGCAAATGTGTCTCCCACCTTCAATCATGGAGCAGTTCAGCTGTCAAATGAGTAAAGATTTAGTGTCTAAAAAACAAAATTGTGATTTGTAATTTTTAATAGTGAACTCATCTTGAGAAAACAAATCATTTAAAAATGTTTTATAAGATGTTTTACATGTCATTTTTATTTAGAATTAGGATAAAATGTAGAAAAGGAGAAAAAAAAGGTGCATTTCAGGATTTTTTTTGCCCAATTGGCTAACACTGCTTAGGGCCCCTAAATCCGGTCCTTTGCCAACCCTTCCCCTCTCTCTGCCCCCAACACTTTCCTGTCTGTAATCTGTACTGTCCTATCACAATTAAAGGTGAAATAACCCTAAAAATAATAATAAAGATAATGTTCAAACTATATCTTTCTACCTAACTCAATGCAATTTAAAACTATACAATTAGATGTTTTTTAGAATAAGCTGTATATATAAAATAACAGTTAAAAAGATGACATTTGACAACAGTTGTGTGTTTGCATTACATCTGTCAGTGTTGGGTAAAGGTTCTGAGTTTTTAAAAAAAGTAATATATATAACAATATTAAGCCCATGACAAACTTAAAATAGAAACAGAATGAATTCTTATATACTATATATTGAAATAATATACAAATTATTTAAAAAAGATAATAGCCAAACTATACCTATCTTTCTATCTACTACAATGTAATTTTGTAAGAATTGAAATATTACAAATATTTTTGATGTCTTTGACAATTCAAAACATGAGCTGAAAACAGGGCCAATGAACTCCACAACCCACCAGGGGGGAATGTGGGAAAAACCAGTTCCTGCTGCATTTGCATCTGAGTATGCTGAAACTCAGCTTCATCCCCCCAACTCACGCATATGGTCATTTCAATGTTTGAATGTTCTAGGTTAACCAAACTGACTTTAACTATCATGTTTGATATCATTTGAAATGTGCGATTGGTACAATGGTCTCATTCTCTCAGAAATAGACAATCAAAACAATAAATATATAACTTCAGGCATCTTTTGAACCACTGTGAAGGGTGTGACTTTCCACTAAGTGTGAATGCCTTTTGTTATTCACACCCCCTTCCTTGAGGGAATTCTTGGATTATTTAAGGTAAGGTCTGAGAAAGGCCCAGCGCGATTCTGCTTAACCAGATCAGCCCATAACATGGAGCCTGCTCCTAGTTATGTATATTTTTGAAGTCAGGTATGCATCTTTCATCTTGGATTTATCTTTGATAATTTGATGTTCTGTATTGATCATTTATGAATTGACTGATTGAATTGGCATAATACATTTACCTGACTAATAAATTGTAATGTTTGACCATATTTTGCTCACTCTGTAATTATTAATTCAAGTAGATTACGCTGTATCCTTGTTTCCGCACGTCTTGCGTCAGGTCAGTAGACGGACTAAAATCCAATTGAGATGGAGCATTGGGCACACTAATTGTGTTTTAGCGATCCGGCTGACTCTTGATATTGATTCATGTGTACTTAGGTGGAAAGGGCGATAACTTCCGTCTAGGTCAACAAGGTGTTGCACGACTAACCTAGATTGGGTACCCGACCTTTGTTTGAAGGTAATATTATTCTAAATTAAGTTCATATGGGAAACCATGGGCTTGGTAAAAACCAAAGTTACTATAGAGTCCAGTAGTCGGGTACATTTATATTAATGCCCTAACCTCTAATTAGAAATGATGATTGTCTTAACTCAAAGGTGTACATCTAAGCGGGACTAACTAAAGTATTTTAGAACGAGCGCGCTGGTAGCGGCCATCTAAAGTATTAGTCAATTAACTCTGTTTAATATTCAAGACTGACCGGAGACCGAGGCGATTTCTCTGAGCGACATGAGCACCCGAATGAACGAATGTAATAGTTACTAGTGAAGACAAAAGGTTCAAACATTTATCTAAATTACATATTGATATAATCTTCTTAATGTTTTATGATTGGAGTCAGATAAAACGAGGATAAATATATTAATATTCTAAACCACCTCATACTAAAATTGGAGTCAGATATGAGCTAAGTTTAATATAAATCAACATTGTGCACTGAAAAGACCGAACATGCAGTGAACCTTCATCCACCAGTGGACACCGGCATTGGGCCAACTGGGTGGACCCTACAATTTGAAACTATATAAATAAATGTTTTTTAGAATAAAATGTATATGTATATAAAATAACTATTAAAAAATGACATTTGACAAAAATTAGGTGTTTATATATTTGTCAGTTGGGTAAAGTTACCCTTAAAAAAGAAATATTACAATCTGAAGCCTATTATAAACTTAAAAAAACATGCAAAAAAAACTGCTTTCACATTGCTTTCCTAAAAAAGTAGCATTTAGTTACTTACAAAAAAGTGACTCAAGATTGTAATAAATTACTTTTAACTGTAAAAACTTTACCCAGCACTGTTCAGCATCTATGACTATTTCTGACACGAGTTTTGTTCCCACCTCAGGTTGTTCCTGTGAAGAAGATGAAAGCAGATGAGATCAGCAGTTTGCTGGATTCTCTGGGTTTCTACAAGAGGTCAGAGAAAGGCGAGGAGGTCCCGGAGGAGTTCAAACATTTCCCCCTCAGAGCGCCCCGGGACGAGCTGTGACACCCGCCGGTCAGCGCTGGTACTGCAGCCTCCAGCTGATTATGACGTCCAGATTCTCAAAGCCGCAGACACGGACAGACTCTGGACTGAAACACACACAAACACACGGCTGGAGGCGGTTCAGCCCAAAACTGCCCTAATCACAGATATTTTACAATAAACTTCAATTTCTTAAACCTTTGTTGTTTTATTGTAAAAATCAAGCACATGACACACAAACGCAATGAAAGTCGGTATTAAAGAAAGCAGGAGAAAAGTCTTCTAGTTGTCAGAACAAATGAGACGTTCAACTGCAGAGTTTTTAGTTTTTAAATAAAGTAGTTAATCAAAATTAGCTGTCAAGGATCAAACATATAGTTGTTTTTTATTATTAAAAGTGTAGACTGAGAACACAGCTTTTACATAGTTTAACCCTCCAAAAAACAAACGAATGTATAAATTAACATGAGAGACACAAATTTACAAATTATGAGTTTTTATTATACAGATTACAGTTTTTATTATATTGTGAAGTTTTTATATATACACATTTCATTTATAATTGTGGCCAAAACTTAGTGTAATTTATTAAGCTTTAAAAAAAATACAGATTTTTGTCAGTAAACCCCACTAAACTGCATTTTATTTACGTTTTTAGGTGTTTCATGTGCCAAAAAATAAACTTGAACAAATATTTATATGTATATTTGTCGTAAAATTTGAATTATTAGAATATTATTTATGAATTAATATGATTATACAATGCTAATGTAAATACTAAAAGAACAAAACTAATATATTTAAAGTTTTATGATTTACAATAACAACTCAGATTGTAGAGTATATACAGGAATAAGAGAGTGAAATTCAATACCTTTAAGACCTTTTTTTAAGATTCTTCCCATACTTAAGGTTTCAACCGGAAACACTGGCAAGATTTTAACTTACAGCATATTTAAGTATTAATGTAAGAAACTAATCTAAAACCAAAACAATATTCATATACTGAATAGTACATATCTATTAAATCTAGCTAATTCAGCAGGTTGTGAACTGCAGAAATAATGGTGCTGCCTGTTACTGCGGTAAACAAAGCAGAATGATGTATTGCAGGATTGTAGCAGGATTGTATTGATTTCATAAACTATACAGCATCCTCGCAGATTTATTTCAGGCAAACTTTAGCATACATTGCATTTTATATCATTTTTCATTATGCAAAGTAGCATTTAACACTTAAGGTCCTTAAATTTCTCTACAATAATTTATCAACTTTTAATACTTGAAGATCCCGCAGACACCCTGTATTGACAGACTTATATATTTTTCTGTATAATAAAAAGCATAGGAAAAAGAAAAAGATGAACATTTTAATTCAAAACGCTTGTATAAATTTTTCCTCTGTTTACAGTAAAACACAGTAGTCAAC
The DNA here is from genome assembly GCF_052040795.2 of Danio rerio. Lineage (NCBI taxonomy): Eukaryota > Metazoa > Chordata > Actinopteri > Cypriniformes > Danionidae > Danio > Danio rerio. The sequence goes on from NC_141025.1 coordinate 12,241,258, forward strand.
ATTTGAAGTGGATCATCACCTTTAACCTATTGCCCAGCACTCACTTTTTGGAATTTACACCTACCTAACTATAATTTGTAACAGTTCCTGACTCCAGTAAGCTACAAAAACAAATTAGGTTTCATTGGAAAGAAGACACTGAGATTTACAGATAAAAGGAAAAGTTACATGCTCAAAAAAAAAAAAAAAAAGAAATACATTATGAAGTCATTAGAAAAAACATTGTATTGTGTTCAATATTTGTTTTTCTATATACATCTTTTTGGTGTAACCTATTCAGAATAACTGACATGTGGATAAACAGCGCCCCATGCGTCTGCATCCTGGTGCTGGCTATTTATCAAAGTTTTCCTAAAACTATTAGGGTGCTTTCACACCTATGAATCGATTCAGTTGTTCCGAAACAGGGATTACAAATATTACATTGTTGCTCTTTGCTCTTGGAGCGGTTCGCTTTCACACTGCAAAGTTTCTAATCGGACCAAAAGAGCTTAAACAAGTCACGTGTGAGTAAACTCTCCTCACATTGGTCAGTGTCAGGGTTTATTTTTGCAGAGTCCCACTCAGCTGTCAGGAGAGGTTGTGGTTTGGTGGTGTTTGACCACGTGCGCGCGACGTGTCTGAAGAGTGAGGAGAGATGCGGTGGGGAGGGGTGAGAAGGGTGCACAACGTAGCCTATTTGAGGACCGGGAGGGAGACGCGAGATTACCAGGAGATTATCACTCATTTGCGGGCATTCGGAGACTCACGATACTTCCCGCCCAACTCATAATTCTTCATATAAAAAACTTCATATATGTATGCCTATAACATATCCATAAAACACTGTGATACAACCGCGCTCGGATCATATCGCTTTCTCACTGCAATCAAACCACTCCAGAGTTTGTTTCAATCGAGCCGAGACCACCTTATTCAAGCGATCTCGGAGCGATTGATTTGGCGTGGATCCGAGAGCGATTGGTGGTTTCACATATGCCAAACGAACCACACTAACTGAGTAAACAAGACGGGTTCCGAAACAAAAGTGTAGGTGTGAAAGCACCCTTAAACAAAAATCTTTTACAAAACATTTGAAGTGAATCAGAATGGATAGATTAATGCAGGGGTCCCCAAACTTGATCTTGGAGGGCCGGTGTCCTACAGATCTGAGCTACAACCCTAATCAAACACACCCTAACAAGCCAATCAAGGTCTTACTTGGTATACTTGAAACATCTAGGCAGGTGTGTTGAAGCAAGTTGGACACCGTCCTCCAGAATTGGTGACCACTGGATTAATGGATGATTAGACAAATGAGTAGAGGGATAGATGGAGAGACAGAGGGTTTAAGCTTTTACCTATCCATTCATTTACTAATCTATAAGCCCATCTATCCATCCATCTAATAATAATCATCTTTAATTGTCCATCCACTCATCTAACTTCACTTATTCACCCACTCATTCCTCAAACCATCTAATCGTCTATCCACTCATATGAATGGATAAATAATAAATTCACTTTATATAAACCTGCCAATTAGATGACTTTGCAGATCATAAAAATAAAAACTCTGTTATTTAATAATGAAATGAATACTGAATATTCTTCATTTCTTGAATTAGTTAGCTGCTGTATACCTCTGAGTGATGACGACATCTTAATCCAGTGTCAGACTCCATCTGTTTGTTGGGGTTTAATCCGATTAGCTCTTGAAGACTCCTGTTAATCTGACTGCAGTAAAGGAGTGTGTAGGACTGAATGTGTGTTTGCTTGTGTTGTCCATCATGCCTGTCTTCTACACACCGATCCCTCAGAACCTGAGAGTGGGTCTGGCCAATGTCAGCGGCTCTGTCTTCATCAACAACAGGACCAGAGACAGCGCAGACTTTAAAGACCACTACCTGGAGAATGAAGGTAAGACGAACACTGGTAAATGTACTGTATTCTCTATGGGAGGGTACACATTTCTGTCACTCGTCTGTCACACTGCAGCGGTAGACATCCGGAAATATATAAAACAAGATTGTGTAATTACTGGCATTTATATAGACAACATCTGTGAATGAGACATAAACAAGGACATTTTGAGGTGTTTAAGGTGCAGAAAATGTGGATGCATAATTAAAACTAGATTATAAATGCATGCATACATTTCTTAATTTTTTTTTTCATTATTTCATTCATTTATTATTTCATACATTCATTCCTTATTTAACTTCATCATTTAATGCTTTCATTATTTTTTAATTCATGCATTCACCCATCATTATTTGATTCACTCATTCATTAATACATTATTTTATTTTTTTATTTCATTTATCATTTCATTAAGTAATTTCATTCATTTCCTTCATGCATTCACCATTTCTTTTAATTCACTCATTCATTATTTCATTTTTCATTAATTTAATAATTTCCTAAATTCATTAGTTAATTTATTCTTTCCTTCACTATTCTATTAATTTAATTCACTCATTTATTATTTCACTCAATCATTATTTTATTCATTCACTCATTTATTATTTACCATTTCATTAATTGTTTAATTCATTAATTAACGCATTATTTCATTTATTTTGTTCATTAATTTACTCGTTTAATTATGTTAGTTCATTCATTCATTTCTTTATGCATTCACTATTTCTTTCCATTAAATTCAGTCATTTATTATTTTATTAATTATTTCATTTATTATTCCATTAATTCAATCAATCATCTCATTAAATTATTATATCATTCATTATTTCACTCTCATTCTTTTTAGTAATTCACTTAACTAATAATTCATTGCTTTATTATTTTATTCATTATTTCATTTATTATTCCATTAATTCAATCTATCATTTCATTAACTTATTATATCATTCATTATTTCATTACTGAATTCACTATTCCATTCATTAATTCACTGCTTTATCATTTCATATATTGAATAATTCGTTCATTTATTAATTTACTATTTAATTAATTAATTAATTCATTCATTATTTTGATTTGTCATTTTAATATTTAATTCAATCTTTCCATTAATCAATTTAATAGTTCATTCATTCTTTATTTCATTCACTATACCATTCATTATTTTTTATAAATATCACTTATTCATTATTTAATTCACTCATTCAGTATTTAATTTTCTCATTCGTTTTATTAATTACCTCATTTAATAATTCATTGCTGTAATATTTCATTCAATAATTGATAACTCATTAATTTATTCATTCACTCATTCATTTATTCATCCACTAATGGATTAAATAATTTTATTATTTAATTCACTCATTCATTATTTCATTTATTGTTTCAATATTTAATTTAATCATTTTATAAATTCATCATTTCATTTATTCATTCACTATTCCATTCATTATTTAATTCACTCAATTTATTCATTCACTCTATTATTTATTTATTCGTCATTGTGTCATTTATCATTTCATTCATTAATTGATTAATTAATTCATTTATTCATTCACTCATTCATTACTGTATTCATTATGAAACGAAATAAAAGTGTAGCATTAGCATGTAGCAAGTGTTTTTTTCTATACCTTTAATACTCACCAGTATTTCAAATAACAAGCATTTCTGAATTCTACATATAGCTTCTTTAAAATGTAACTGATTGAGGGAAATTTTAATGAATGATTTAAATTTTAAGTGTCTGTGTTTAAGAGTTGAGCATCTTTTTAGCTGACCTAACAAAACACAATCTGATGTGGTCTAGCTTGTGCGGAGGTGTCGTCTCATCTCCCGCTACAGATGATGCTCTACTTCAACATGTTTTTCTTCCCCTTCTGGTGGATCTCTGAGCTTCTGATGCTGCAGTTAAAGGTCTGTTCAAATACACTCATTAAAAAAAGGTCACAGTATACTAACAATGGAAACATTAAATTGTTTAAAGTTTGGTTAACACTTCATTTTAAGATGTCTGCATTACTATAATAATTACAATTGTTGCATATTTACATGCAACTAACCCAGAGTAAATGTAATTAATATTATTCAGTTAAGTAAATAGTTAATCTAGTATCTTAAATAGTAATAAATAATATCTTGAATAGTAAATAAACAGTATCTAAAAATAAAGCATAACTATAGTTATGAATTGGGCTTTTTTGCCTTTTTTATTTTAAGTTCTGAATTTTATATTTTATAACATGAATATATTTTTTTCTTACATTATATGAAATAATAAAAATTATTTTAAGCCACATTAAAAATTATGTATTTGCATAAAAAAATAAGTAAAATGTACTTATTGTATTTATATTGTACTACAGAAGTTATGATAAGAGAAGGGTTAGGGAGAGATTTGGTGGTACGGGTAGGTTTACAGCTAAAGATTATGCAAAAATCACTTTTATAAGGGGTTTAAACATTTTTGTGGCAGCAATCTATAACTATAACCAACTTCTAATGATAAAAATGTAAAAATATATATATATATTTACAATCAGTTCATAAAAACAGTCTGCAGAAACACTTTGATTGACATTCTCGCTTTGTACATGTCATCAGAGGGGGAAAGCCCCGCCCATTAGTGATGATCTCTTCCCTCATTAGCATTGACAGCCCTGAGTGAGAAGCAGCTGTCCGCCATGTTACTCTTGTTTATGAATCTGCCACTATGCTGACACTTTACACATTTATAGCTTCGCCCTCTTTTGAAAAAGAGCACAATCTCAATTACATTTAAAGTGACAGTCTGAAAAATAACAATTAGGGTCAAAATATCAAGGGGGCCGCTTCAAAAAGTTATAAAACATTATTTGTGGGTTATTTTGAGCTGAAATTTTACATAAACACTCTAGGAACATCAGAGACTTACTTAGATCATTAAAAAAGGGGCATAATAGGATGGGTTAAGGAGTATGGGATGGAGTAACACATATTTTAAACAGAGTACAGCAATTAATTGCAGCATTGTAACAACTGATTAGTTTAAATGGTTTGAACATGGTTAATGTGACAAACTAAAGTGTAACCAGAATTTTCTATTTTATATGTTTTTAATAACCTTTTCTGATTGACTTTGGGAACTCTAGAATAGCCCAAAGGTTAATTAAACCATGTAAACAGATTACTAACTACAACCTTTATGATGGAATTGGTAATAAGTCATAGGCTATAATTCGCAATTAATCTACTCAGCACGGTCTAGAATCATGGAAAAGGGTGAGAAATTATGATTTTCAAGTCTTAAAATAAATACACACTCCAAAAATTGCTTGAGAGACAGTTTTAGTGAATTAAATGGTTATTAAATTGAATGCACAAACATCACACTCATAATAGCAGCAGCTTTAATGCAAGGCTCCTGCGGCCACAGAGATGTTCTGCATGCTACAGTTGCACACTCTACTGTTAACAGCTCAGCTATTCAACAAATAGCTGTAATTAATGCACAAGAGGTCTTGAAAAACACTGTAAACCTCTGTTCAAAAAAAAAAACTTGAAATAATATTCGAAGTATATTTTTGAGGACAGACTAGGGTTATGGACATTTAATTAAACAAAATAATAAAAGAACATTGTGCATCTATGAAGTGTGCCACAATCCACCTGTAGAAACACTTTTCTCCCAATAAAACAAAACCCTTCTGCTTCCAACTCTAGAATTTAATTCTCTACGCACAATTTTTAATATGGAGAGATGTCTCATACCTGCTTTTCTTTCTCTGTTCCTGTAGTTCAGTTATCTGCCGGTGTATTACCAGTGTCTTCTGGTCACAGGGATGGTGCTAATCAGTATATTCGAGGTGTTGCGGATGTACCTCGGATATGCTGGGAATCTCAAAGAGAAGGTAAAGCACACAAAACTCCTAAATTCTCCATCCGAACAGTAGTACACTGCAAAAAAAAAAAGAAAAGAAAAAAAATAGCAAATTAACAATTATTTTAAGATGAATCAAATTAACTTTAGTCATCACAACTTGACTAAAGTCAATCAAACTGACAAAACTATTAATGGTAAAAATTGTTGAAACTCAATTAACCTAGAATAAGTAAAACAACATAAACATATTTTTTGTCTTGTCATTAAATTTATTTTACAGTTATTTTACAGCAGAATTGGATTTTATTAAAAAAAAAAAGTCAAATTCTTTAATAAAAAAAAAAAAGTTATTTTATTTTTATAATTACCATCAATAAAAATACCTAAAAAAGTTGTAATTAAATCACTTCATTTATTTTCAACTAGCATCAGAATTCATATTATGAATGAGTATTAATTTAATATACACCAGAAATAAAAGGCACAAAATCTGTCACTGGGGTAGTACCCTTTCACAAGGTGTATTGGTAAACTGCTGGACCTACCAGGCCCACATCAGGTACACTTTTGTACATTTAAGGTATGATGAGGTACACATTTGTACTTTTTAGGTACTAAGGTGAGGTAAAGGGTACCACCTCAGTGACAGCTTTTGTAAAAAAAAAAAAAAAAAAAAAAACATCAAAAGGTCATCTTAAAAAAAAAAAAAAAATCTAAAAAAAAAAAAGACAAAGGGAATAACTATGAATGTAGTGACCACAGTTGAAAAAAATAAATTACAAGTGATATCTTAATAACCAAGTAGCTCATGCTAGTGATACAAATGGATTAAAATAAATCAAATAAAACAAAACATTTCTGAAAGTAGAGGAAAGCGGACAAAACAAAAAATGAAATGTATTTTTATTTAATGCCATGTCAGCAACCAAGAATATTTTAATGGCAAGAACAGTTCAATAATAAATATTCAATTAAAGTCCAAAAACAAATAAAAACATAAATCAAATAAGCATAAAAAAAAAAGATTAAACAAACACAATCTCTGGAATTAGTGAGTTTTGAGTTTGTCATATGAGCTTCTCTGGTTGTCAGAAAAAATGACAAAAAAAAAATAAAATAAAACATTAGTTTACCAAGTTTTATAAACACAACTTTTCTACGATTATAAAAATTCATTCATTCATTTTCTTTTCGGCTTTGTCCCTTTATTAATCCAGGATCGCCACAGCAGAATAAACCGCAAACTTATCCAGCATATGTTTTAAGCAGCGAATGCCCTTCCAGCTGCAACCCATCTTTGGGAAACATCCATACACACTCATACACTACGGACAATTTAGCCTACCCAATTCACCTATACCACATGTCTTTGGACTGTGGGGGAAACCGGAGCACTTGGAGGAAACCCACGTGAACGTAGGGAGAACATGCAAACTCCAAACAGAAATGCTATCTGACTCAGCGACCTTCTTGCTGTGAGGCGACAGCCCTACCTACTGCACCACCGCGTCACCCTAATAATAAAAATATTAACAATTTAAATTCATCAACAACACCAATAAATAATACATAAGAAAAAAATGCATAATATTATTAATAATAATAATATACAAGAGAAAAAACTTAAAACAGTTTAAGGTTTATTTTTGATAAGAAATTAAACATTTGAAGTCTCTCCAGATAAAATAAAAAGTTGTCTAATAACATTAAGAACAGGGTATTCCACAAGAATACGCTTAAAAGTTTGGTTTCTATTGTCTCTAAAATGAGTGAACACAGCTAAACCAAATAAGCAAACAGAACTTATAATTAAATAAATAAACTGTGGAACTAGTGACCACAAATGTAGATTTAATCATTAATTATAAATTATTATTGTTATTATTTTTTTAATCCTCAGTTTCCTCTTGGTTCCCTGTAGGTTCCAGAATTAGCCGGATTTTGGCTGATCTCCTTCCTCTTCCAGCTGCCCATTTTGCTGTTCTTCATCACGGATCCGGACATCATTATCCTTCCTCTGGAGCGGGCCGTTCACTCGCTCTATCTGGCTTTCCTCCTGGGTGAGCTGATGGCCTCGTTCCTCGCCTTGCGTGTCATGACTCGAAAACTGGCCCAGCAGTTTCACATGAGGCAGTTCGGCCACGTCCAGGGTCTCCACACAGCAGAAGCTCTGCCCATGTTCGGACTGCCATATGGGGGCAGAAGTGTACTGCCTGTGCAGGACATCCAGCCTCACTGACAGACAGATCAGACACCAACTGTATATCACTTCTGCTGCTTAAAGACAGCATGAAACTTAAGCTGCAACGGTCTTTCATCCCTGTTGTGAACAGTAACTCAGCTACTAGACCAATTCTCAAACAAGAGAATAAAAAAAGAACTTGGGACAGATCTTTAGTCTATAAGTAGCCTAATTGGATGGTTATGGGACTGAACAGAAGATTTGCTATTAGCGGATCATGTGATTGACAGGTTTATTCCACCCACGGGAGTGTGAACATATCATGAATGTCACTGCTAGAGGAAAAGGAAAAATGACACAGGGGTGCCCACACTTTTTCTTATGAAGGGCAATAATCCAAGCTTGACTGAGAGCTGTGGGTCAAAAGTGAATATAGCAAACTGTATTGTATTAAAGTTTCCATGGGTAATTCCCTAATTTATTTCAGAATTTTTATAAATAAATAGAATAAAAAAAAAAACTTCAACCATACACTCAAAAAAATCAACTAGGCATGTATTAGATTTACAAAATAAAAAATTGTCAGATTGAAAAGAACAAATCAAGTTTACGTATGTTAAACGATTAATTCATGTTATTTGAAATTGAATCAAGAAATAATCAAATGAATTTGATCAGAACATGTTGATTCAATGAGACTGAGACGCTTCAAATCGACAACTCTCACTCTGGAGAGTCAATTCGCGCATATCAGTAGGTGAGGGTAGTGCGTTTGGATGTCACCATACGAAAACAACAACAAGAAGCATCACCGCGTGTTTTCGGCACAGTTTGGGAATTGGTTTTCCCAAGAGCTTGAATGTTATGCATGTTATGTTGTTGGCTATATGTTTCTTATACATTTTATACTTTTACATTTTGAATAGAAGTACCAAAGTGAAGAAAGCTGTGTAAACTCAATTGGTAAAAAAAATGATGTTAACGTCCTACAGGTATTGCTTGGGGATCAGTTTTCTTAAGAGCCAAGGTTATTTTGTTGGCTAAATGTTTCTTACACATTTTATATTACATATTACAATTTTGGATATTATATAACATTTTGTATCAGAATAATAAAGAAGAAATTTGTTTAAATATGATTGGTGCCTGCTAAAGGCTATAATAAAAGAAATATATATATATATATACATATATATATATAAACATGTTTTCTGTCCTTTTTGTGTTGAATTACTTAATTTTAAATATTGCTTCATAGTATTGTAATTTAAAAAATGTAATTTAAACAACAGGGCGAGGCAGTGGCGCAGTGGGTAGCACATTCGCCTCACAGCAAGAAGGTCGCTGGGTCGAACCTCGGCTCAGTTGGCGTTACTGTGTGGAGTTTGCATGTTCTCCCTGCCTTCGCGTGGGTTTCTTCCGGGTGCTCCGGTTTCCTCCACAGTCCAAAGACATGTGGTACAGGTGAATTAGGTAAGCTAAATTGTCCGTAGTGTATGAGTGTGTGTTTAATTTTAAATATTGCTTCATAGTGTTTTCCAGATGGGTTGCGGCTGGAAGGGCATCCACTGCGTAAAAAAAAAACTTGCTGGATAAGTTGGCGGTTCATTCCGCTGTGGCGACCCCGGATTAATAAAGGGAAATAAAAAAATAAATGAATGAATGAATGAATTTAAACAACAATATTGAACAAGAAATTTACTAGCTGATTTAACAAGACATAATTTTGTTAAAGTAAAGCTTTAGTGTTACATTGAGTAAATTAGAATCATTTTAATTAGAATAACACAATACAAACATTGAGTCAATTAGTTGCAAAGAAGTTAGACCGACATATTGAAACCATGTTTTATCTACAAATGTGCTTTGTGTTCATACAACATGTTCAAAGCAGTACAGGTTTACTTGATTGGATTAGATGCATAAAGGGTGCCACGATTAAATCACGTTCATTCAACAATTTTTTTTTTTTGAGTGTATTTACTAATGCATTATAATATTTTAAAATTGTATATTATTTTAATGAACTCATTACAAAAAAAACATTTAAAAAATCCATTTATAAGACAACTAGGGATGCACCGATTAACCGATTTCCCTATTAACCATGATTTAATTCGCCATGGTTAATTAATCGTAAAGGCTTCTCAACACCTTAAGCAGAGTTATGCCAACTGTGCACTAGTTTAAAGTTCCAAAATTGTACACTGAGGCTAAAATCCATGCACACAGGATTAACTATGGCTGAGGCTCTTAACCAAGGGCCATACACATATTGCATCTTATGTGCACGCAAGTTCGTTATTTTCAGTGGAGGTGCGCGGCTTGCGTGCGCAAATTGGCGAGGCGCAACACGGTCATGCAGGTTTTCCAGGCACACCTAGTTGAAAGAATGACAAACGCACTGTGGCAAGAACTGGAACAATCAGCTTCATACTTTGTAAGAAATACCAAACAATTCTGTAATATAGATTAAAAGTGCCTTTCAGACAGAGGCTCAGCAGCCTTTGACTACATTTGTTCTCTTTAAAAGAAAAATACTTAGCCAATATGTAGCTTAGATATACATTAGACAAATACATTATTTATTTTGACTTAATTATGCATTGTTCTGTCATTTATTTTTATTGTAAGATTATTACTTGTGTTTAAATGCTAGAAGTGTTTTGAAATTAAAAATGCATAATACTGGTGATAACTGTGAAACCGTGATCATTCCTCAGACTATAATCATGCAACCAAAATCTATAATCGTTGCATCCCTAAAGACAATGGAGTTCAATGATGAATACACTAGTCATGCTGAACCTTATATGCATGGTGATGTCTTCTGCTTTTTCTCCTTTTCGTTAAGTGACAGTATGTACATTAAAAAAAAAAAATCTGATTCATTTACAACTAGGGATGCACCAATCCCGATACTTGGATCGGATATCGGTTTGATACCGTATATTTTTGCTGGATCGGGTATCTGCTAGCTGGCACCGATTCAAATGTGATATTGTATATGCGCTGTTTTCTGTTTAATATAAGCCAGCAAAAACCACGAAGGTAGCCTATTAAAATGCACTGAAAATGTCTCATGTAGGACTACCATATCCCAAATGTTCTGAAGCCATTTTATAGTTTAATGTGAAGCACAGATGAATATTCACGTGGTTAAATTCATGTTCAGTTTAGCGCTTCCCGCCACAGCGCCTGTCAATCATTTTCCATTCATTCACAATTCAAACTGCATGTTGCGTTCATTATAACACCAAAAAACTCCAAGACTATTTGTTCCTGTTAGTTTTAATAATCAGTGGAGAAATGCATTTAGTTCTGCATTAAATATACACACACAGAGACACACAAAATGATGTTTAACAGAGCAAGGAAATTTTCACAGTATGTCTGATAATATTTTTTCTTCTAGAGAAAGTTTTATTTGTTTTATTTCAGCTAGAATAAAAGCTATTTTTAATCTTTTAAAACCATTTTAAGGTGAATATTATTAGCCCCTTTAAGCTTTTTTTTTCTCAATAGTCTACAGAACAAACCATCGTTATACAATAACTTTCCTAATTACCCTAACCTGCCCAGTTAGCCTAATTAACTTAGTTGAGCCTTTATATGTTACTTTAAGTTGTATAGAAGTGTCTCAAAAAACATCTAGAAAAAATGATGCACCGTCATCAAGGCAAAGATAAAATAAATCAGTTATTAGACACAAGTTATAAACCATTATGTTTAGAAATGTGTTGAGAAAATCTGCTCTCCATTAAACAGAAACTGGGGAAAAATAAACAGGGGGGCTAATAATTCTGACTTCAACTGTATATGTTAGTACTTTACATTTATGGAAGATGCACAAATGAAAACATACATTATAAACAATTGAATAATGCCCGTAATTATTTTATTTTTGTACAAAATTAAACTTTAAGTCAGCAAGAACACAAATTGATCAAAAGAAATATATGGTTACAAAACAAAAAAGAAAAAAAAAGGAAAAAAAAAAAACATTAGGCTTCAGAGCTGTTGAGATAGATAATAATAATAATAATAATAATAATAATAATAATAATAATAATAATAATAAATGTTTAGAATATTAAAATAATATAATTAATAATCTTATTAGCTCAATAATATAATAAGAAAAATATTATTAAGAATACTGTTATAATGGCGAAAGCTGAGTTTTACCTTCACAGAAATCATTTAAAAAATAAAAAAATGTTATCATTATTATTACATTATCACATAAACACAGCCTGAGTAAACAGCAGATGTGCCTTGTGGTCTTTAACATTCTTTTTTCATGTATTTTTCTAAACCCAACCTCCTTATGTGTTAAAACAAACATAATGCTTACAAACAAATATTAAAATCTGACACATATGCACAGAGAATCGATAATGCACTTGCAAATGCTACAGTCTAGACACATGGTGGTGCTCTGAGACTGTTTCCATCAGCAGCGCACACTGCAGAACACAGAATGACTCATCAGCCGAATCTCCCATGAGCACAAAGACATTACACTTACACTTTCATATCCAACACTGGATATGACTGTCAAAGAAATATTCAGCATTAATACAAAAAAAGTTTGACAACAGTAATGAGGTTTTGCGGATTCAAAATGTATGAAGTTTCTATACAGATAAGCATTTATATCATCAACACAATTTAAGGCATTAATAAAAAGTTGCACAACTTTTTCAGAGGCATAATAATCTTATTGTATGTAAACTTGACTTTCAAGAAAAGTTATAACAATTTCTCAAACAATATCAACAAGCAAAAAAACATTTGATAATCGTAACTTACCTAACTACTTCATCATTCATATTATTTTCGGCTTAATCCCTTTATTAATCTTGGGTCGCCACAGCGGAATGCCAACTTATCCAGCTTATGTTTTTTTTAAGCATCAGATGCCCTTCCAGCCGCAACCCATCTCTAGAAAACATCCATACACACTCATACACACATGCACGACGGACAATTTAGCCTACTTGATTCAATTGTACCGCAGGTCTTTGGACAGTGGGCAAAACCAGGGCACCTGGAGAAAACCCAGCCAAATGCAGGGAGAACATGCAAACTCCACACAGAAACGCCAACTGACCAACCTAAGGCTCGAACCAGCGACCTTCTTGCTGTGAGGCGACAACACTACCTACTGCGCCACTGTGTCGCCTACAACACATCTAATGTTAATGTATTTTAACAATACCCTAATATACATGTTATTCAAATTCAATATTACAGATCATTAGCCAAAGGATTTGTTTGTTTTAACAATTTCTGCCATGTGGGAGGTTCAATGCACACACACACACACACACACACACGCGCATATGTTCTCTCTGGAGATCTAAGGGGCTTTTCATGAGCATGAAGATAAAGTAGCTCCTGCACCATATTGACTTGTGTCTTACATTTGAGCAGTAATTTGGCAGTTCCTAGATTCTCCGTCTGAAATGTGTCTAATTATTCTTATAACAGATGGGAGACCTGTCAGCGTATGCTGGAACAACATTATAATGCTAACGAAAACACTGGCGAGATTAGACGCTCGCCTCCGAATTCATTTCTAATGATTCCTGTCAGCACTTCTGTTTTGCACTGTAATGGATGGCGTTTCAGATTGTTTCTAACAGATCATTTTTTCCAGAAATATCTCGCTTTTCCTGCAGAGGGTCTGGCTGGCAGTTGCTCCAGGTGTTGTGTGTTGTTTTTCATTTGCATTAAACAGAGTGTGGATCTGCGACGCAGTCAATTAAGAAGATATAGTCTTGCAGTGGAGCTTACAGTGGTTTCTGAGAACTGCTCTCACAGCGTAATTGCATTTTTCTTTCCTCCATCCTTGTTTACACTTAAAAATGCAGCGGCGCTTCAAACAAGGGGATGAGGTTCCATATCGCAAAGCAAATTGTTAAATTAAGTGGGCTTTATTCTTCCGAAGTGCACAACTTCTTATTTATCTCATAAATAAATGATGATTTCCTTTGGAGCTGTTATTACATCAGAGTTTGTCCTTTCTAATCCTTTAAATCGCTTATTCATAGTTGGCTGTAAAACGGTTTATGAATAATGAAACAAAAAACAGCCTACTGTATATACTAAGGGTCTGAACCTACATTGGTCTCACGGTTCGGTTACTATTGTCATGTCATCCATTCGGTTCAATTCGATATTACGGCACGTTGACGATGCTTTCCATCCACAATTATGCAATTTTTTTCTTCACAACAATAATTCTTAAATTACATTTTTAAAATATATTTATACAGTATATTATTTGTAATACAATGTTGTCCTTTAATACAAGCAGCAAGATATTAGGCTTGGGCGGTACTACGGTATATTGCGGTCTCTAAAATAGCAAAGATATCAGTTTTAATACTGTTATATACTCTTAAATAATGATGATTTTAACTTCCTCCTATGCATTAATAGCCAAATTCTTGCAATAATAGTTTAATTCTGTTTTTAACTAATTACATGAACTTATGCTGATGTGTTTATCCTCATATAACCTTATGTGCTTAACTTCATCTAACCTTGCTCCGTAACAGCTGTGTCTTCATGTGACTGATAACCCAGAAGTTAACTCCTTGATAGGGCTGGGTATCGAGTTTGTTACTTTTTAAGCGCCAACCGAATCGTCTCGATACTATCGAGTATCGAAAAAATCATTTTCGTTCGGTACCAAATTTCGATACCCAAGGGTATAATCTTGTCAACGTGCCTGGGTTAAATGCTGGTAATTGGCTGCAGCGAGGCTGTCTTGAAAATCAAAAGTTTACAGCGGTTACGCCCACTCGCTCAGAGCTTGTCAAATGTGAGGCTGTAATGCGTACACTACACTTTAAAGCATTTTTGCATTGTTTGACTGCAAGAAGATCACGCCGGCGCAGTCATCATAACAACGTTTCCACCACAAGCGTTGTCCTCCGTGAATGATGAGGATTAAAGCGCGATGGCTGGGGCTCTGAAAGGTAAACAGACATAAGCGCAAGCTGACGGCCCTTTTCCACCTCCTCCACTATAAAATCACCTTGAAGTTAGGCGAACTTCGTGTTGTAACTTTTGCTTTTTGTCGCTAATAATACACGAACTGCGGTCTACAAAGAGCAACTTTATTCTCTCTAACACCAGTGCGCACACACATCAAGCCATACCATTACATAAACTGCGTAGGGGTAAATCAGGACTGAATCATTCTCTGCTTAAACAACACTTTGCATATTTCGCAGCGGCTAGTGTGGCACAGATGGCAAAACTCGCCGAAAAGATACGCCACTTCTGACGCTCATAAACAATGATAAAGTCCTCGTGCTGCAGGAATTATGAGGTTGCTGAAGGTACGCAGCTGTCGTGCAGTGAGGGGTTTGCGTCTTTAATAAACTACGACAGTGCGTTCACTGATGATTAATAAATCCATATGAAACAGCCCCTTAATAGTCACGTCTCGCTTTCAGTTTCAAGGTTAGGCGCGTTTTGCATTTGCAATTCCGATTTGTTGCCTATATCAGATTTTTTTGCTTGTCCGTTTACACGTTACAACAAATCGGAATTGGGCATCAAGACCTGACAGTGTAAACGGGGTTTGTGCGGGGTAAATTATGTACTGTTTCGGTGGCTTTAAATACCTAGCTGAGTTGATACTAAAATGCTTTAAGGTTAACAGTAAATGATGAAGTTTACTTTACATTAAACTCATTATCTTATTTAAATGTCCTTATCCTTGGCTGCATTAAATGTTTAGCTTTCATGTTTTCTTTACATTAATGTTATAGTCTCTGCTTCTGCTGAAAGGTGAATGCCACAGGGCCTTTACAAATTTTATTGTTAAAGGTTTGCTGCCTTTTTCTACGGTGGAGAAAGATTAGATTTACTGGATGTGCATATTTCAATGCCCAGAAAGGAACTAAAAAACAGTCAAAATAAGTCCATGTGATATAAGTGGTTCAATCATAATTATATGAAGCTGCGAGAATACTCCTGTGTGCAAAGTAAACAAAAATAACTTTATTCATTGATTTATCAATGGGAGGATTAGAAAGCTCTTGGATTACATCCAAAATATCTTCATTTGAAGATAATTAATGACAGAATTTAAATTTTTGGGTGAACTAAACCTTCAAGCAGCAGTAAGCCTCACAAATACTTCAAATTGATTGACTTAAAACTGCTTGAACTTTATTAAAACTGTTTGTACTAATATATTGTGTTAACTACACTTTGTTCATTTTGTGCTTTTGTTCCTTTGTTTATTGGTCTTAGAGATAAGCCTGCTGTAAAAAGTGTCCCAAACATCCTGAAAAAAATAAAACCAGAGTTTCTCAGAGATTATGAGTTATTTAATCTTGTTAAAATATATTTCTTAAAATAAAAGTATCGAAAAAAGTATCGTTCGGAACCGGTATCGAATTCAGGGTATCTGTATCGAAAATTTTGGAACGATACCCAGCCCTACTCCTCGATACTTGTTATCAACAAAATGTTACAATTGCACTTTCAGAGTGTGCTCATTTCTAGCAACAAAAACCGATGGGAGGGGTGAAGGCTCACTCTCTTGCAGGCTCTGTTATGTGTATGCATAACTTTTTCTGTGCAGATTTGCAAAAAAAAAAAACATTTTCTGCAGTTTGACAGTATGGTAAATACAGACGTTACAATTTGCAAATTATGCAATAAAAAGGTGACCGCGAGAGATGGAAATACCTTGAACCCAAGGTTGCATAAGAATTAAGTCAACTAAACATTTTCAAGTTAAAACTGGTTTTCTCGCTTTACGTGAAGTGAACTTGTTGCTCTAAGGGTGCTTTAACCTGCCTCATATAGTTCTAATGTGCCAACTGGCTTGAGAATCCCGCTCTCAAATACGTATTATTTGGGTAGCACACATATTTTGAATGCCTTCCGCAGAATTCAAATGAGCCATTTTAATCTAGATTAAGCGAGATTAATTCAGAGAAAAATTTAATCTATGCTCACCTATAGTTATTATATATTACAACTGTAACATGGAAAGCAACACTCGCCCACAATAGACCAACTGATTTAGTCGTTTAGGTGACAAAGAGCACTGCGGCACTTTTTTTCTTGTCAACATAAAGGGCATGATGAGCCCCCGATGTGCAACAAATATTTGTTAACTTGCGGGATGGTAACGTGCAACCACATGTGCCTACAGATGTATTGTGACAAAGACGCAAAATAAAAGAGGGATATTTCTGGACACAGTTTGACAGAGAAGAGTTGACAAACCAGCGCTAATCGCCTCTGGGCTGCCTGGAGCCATATCATAAACTTACTAAATAGGCTATTGATGATTTAGGGTAGGCTACAACCAACAAACCAACCTTTTTGCATCTGGAAAATTACAGTTCTTAATAGTTCTTATATAATATCAATTTTATAATAGCCTACATAATCTACCAATTAAATAAATCCAATGATTTTCTTGATTTTTGCATAACTCCGCACCAAACCAAGGCTTTCATTTTACAGCTTATAAAACATGTATGCAAATTTATGCAATATCATGGTTTCCGCTACATTCATTCTTCCATGGCAGGATGCCACACCAAAATGCATCCCGCCACGGCTACATTCCAGCTTCTCATTCAAAACATTTAGTCGATGTTGTTTTTAATAGCGGGTCATAATTGCATCAAAACTTATTAAAAGGTAAGTAAATTATAACAGCGCAAACTTTTCTGTAATCATAGTAATGCTGTGCGTTATTTGTTTAACCCTTTAATGCTGTTATTTGTTTAACCCTTTAATGTTACATGCTGATTGACTGACTGACAGACAGGTGCGTGATGCGTGAGGCCAGCAAACACGGCGTAGCTTTCCGTTAAGATGAACACAGTTTCCATAATTAATTTTTTTTTTTTATAAATAAAGGTCTGTAGTTCTGCATAGAGTGACTTTATCCTGCTGGAGTTTAGAGCTTTACTTCAGGACGCATTAATGCCGCTCTGTAGGTCTTTTGAAGACGTTCATAAATTTTCCTAGCAAATCCAATAAATGTTGGAGACATACTCACTACATAAACGTGTTAAATCGCAGTTCAGCAGCGTTTATTTGAGAGGGCACAAGAAGATCTGCGCTTGAGCAGTGTATATTTGAGGGTGTGCAAGAGGTTTTGTGCACGAGCAATCAGCGTGCAAGCAAAAAGATTTGCATGCTCGTATTGCATAAATGTGATCTCCATTTGTAATACTGTGCTCAGGACATTTCTTCATTTGTCATTGAAATAACACCATAGGTAGTTGGTAGATTTGTGCAAAAGGTCTGCCGCCACAGCTAGAAAAAAAATCCTAGAGGAAACACTGAATATAATATGTAAACAACAAAATTGTTATATGCTATCATAGTCTATACTTTACAAAAAAAAATCTACATGAGCCCTAAGGTTCACACGCAGCGCGCATACATGAATCGCCAGTGAGATGGAGGAAATAAGTCATTATGACAATCTTTTAACTAATGACTTCAATTAAAATGTTTAAAGGGGTTTTGTGAAATAATAATAACGAAGCATTATTCAAATGCATATCTTTAGCGGAGCGATCAATTTAAGGTAGCCTGATATTTTTATTTAACTGAAGAAAAAAAAAATATGATTGGAAAAAACAGCCTATGCAGATTCTTAAAAATGATTCAGTCAGTGTTTTCCTTTTGTAATCTAAATTTTAAATTTAAATATAAATTATTTAGGGCAGGCCTATTTATTTTATTCATTTTATTTAGTTTTTTTTTCTATGCTGCTGGAAACACTGCAGGTGCAGGAAGATGTTCTGCGTGCTGCTGTTCGCATGATAAAATAAATCAGTATTTTAAAATATTTAAATGTATCAGACACAAAATAGACATGTCAACTATTTTTTTTATTAACAAATATTTTAATATAGGCCACGCAGTGGCACAGTGGGTAGTGCTGTCGCCTTACAGCAAGAAGGTTGCTGGTTCAAAACTCGGCAGGGTCAGTTGGCATTTTTGTGTGAAGTTTGAATGTTCTCCCCGCCTTCGCATGGGTTTCCTCCCTGTGCTCCGGTTTCCCCCACAGTCCAAAGACATACAGGTGAATTGGGTAAGATTAATTATCCGTAGAGTATGAGTGTGAATGAGAGTGTATGGATGTTACCCAGAGATGGGTTGCAGCTGAAAGGGCATCCGCTTTATGAAACATGTGCTGGATAAGCTGGCGGTTCATTCCGCTGAGGCGACCCTGGATTATTAAAGGGACTAAGCTGAAAACTAAATTAATTAAGGAATTAATTAATATTTTAATATTTATCTGTTAATGGTTAATACTCTGTTAACGGTTGTCGGTTGGTAAAATAAACTGAAATAAGCATCCCTATTGTAGACAATCACCTACTGCACCTTTAACAACAACAAAAAAGAAACAAAAAAAAAATTCTTATCAGTCTCTCTTCATCTAGAGACAAACACAAAGGAAATCATCCATATAGCGCTCTTCTCAATGCATATCATCGAAAAGCAGCTTTACAGACGCTGGCAGCTCAAAAACCCTCCAGTAAGAAGCCACAGGCGACAGAGCCAGGGAAAAAAAAAAGCTGAGATGAGGAATAAACCTCCGGAGGAACAATCTCTGCTGGAGAAAACCTCCTCCTCTGGCTGATACTTAAACCCTCGTCTCCTCAGTTTTCTCCAATCTCTTCTGGTCTCCTCTCTCCAGCAGTATAAATATCAATATAAGCTATCTGACACATTAAGATTCAGAAGACAGATGATGATACTGTGGTGTTCATTTTTGCTTGGACCTCAATGAGACCCATTTTACAGACATTTTTTATTTTATACACTCTGAGAAATAAAGATACGCGAGCTGTAACTGGGGTGGTACATTTTCAAAGGGTACACATTTGTACTTAAAGGGTACATATTGGTACCTTAAAAGTATATACTAGTGCCTAAACATTTTTAAGAGGAACACTTTTGTACTTTTTGGCTACTAATATGTACCCTTGAGCTATTAATATGGACCTTTTAGGTACAAATTTGTACCTTTTTAACAGGTACCACTCCAGTGACAGCTTGCGTACCATTATTTCTGAGAGTGTGCTATAGTTTTTTTTTTTTTTTTTGGTCACAATAAAGGCAGGAATTCAGGTTTACTTAAAGATGAGGACAGAAATGTTGATTCTTAAACAGCTGTAGCTGATTTCATAATGTGAATTATCACAATATAAGGTTTATCTCAATAATGTACGTACATTTATTATTTTATGCATTGGTTGTTTATCTAAATTAGACTAATCAGATAGGCATGGTTTCTCTGCTGCATTCATTGTTCCATGGTGAGGTGCCACTCCAAATTTATTCAAAAATCTTTTTCTCTTTTTTATGTATACCGGGGTATAATCGCAACAAAACATATAAAAATGTAAGAGAATCATAACAGAGAAAACCTTTCTGTAATTGTTTAGTGCAGTGCATTATTTGTTTAATCCTTAAAGGTGACGTACTGACTGACTGAGATGCGCAATGCATGAGCGCAGCAAACACAGCGTAGCTTTCAGTTATGATGATTACAGTTTCCATAACTATACTTTCCAACTGGAAAAAAATCCTACAGGAAACATTGAAATGGGATTTTACCATCTTTTGACGGGGTCTGACAACAAATGATCCATTTGCAGTACATTTATTAAACACAGAGTATAATAAACAGATGGTTGATTGTTGGAAGAGAACTCACATGAACCTAATATTTCACAGTAATATTTATTTATTAATTAATTATTATAATCAATTAATTATATAAATAATATTCATTATTTACCCTTATAATCATGTTTAACTCCTAACTATTCATTCATTCATTTATTTTCTTTTTAAATTTTTTGGAATTTATTTTTAAAATACCACTAAAGTTATGGCAGAAAATGTATTATTTTGCAGGAAATGTGAGCATTTAAGAAAAAAAAAATGAAAGGGCTCACCGTAATTTGGTTTTAAATAGTTTTGTTAAAAAAAAAATTCATGACTAAATCGTATCATGAGATTAGTACCGTGAATAGAGTCAGGTGAATTACTACATCCCTATTATCGACATATATTTTATTGTGAATCAATAGGATAACATTTATCAGCCCAGCCCTAGTATATATTTTCAGTATTGTGCAGCCCTAGCTACAAGAATCAAATTATTTACTCCATAACAAAAAAAGAATAAAGGACTATAACAAAAACAGAATTAAGTGTTTTTTGTCCCGCTGGCACAAGTTTACTCCCAAAGATCATGAAAGCTCGAAAGCATCTCAACAGTAGTTACGAGAAAGCACTAGAAAGCTTTCACCCACAAAATATATATTTATTTAAAAATATTAGAGTGCATCCAGAGGTCATTAAAAAAGCCCCTCTATCCAATCAATAAAAAAAAAATAATAAAAATGTAAAAAAATTTCACAGAAGGTGCCCAAAGACTTTGCCTGGCCATGCAGGCAAATTTATAGATAAAACAGAGGCTTTAAACAAAATAGATCATTTAATGTATGCTGCTCAATTCACAAATGTACCCAAAAATGCAAAAACATATGCAGTGGTTAAATCCTTGACCTGTTTCAGATATTAACACAAAAACCAAACACGTTCACCATCAGAACACAAATTAAGGTTGTTTTGATGCCATCCGAGAGTTCTCTGACCCTCCATATACAGCAATGGTCCTGAAACGTACCAACAACAATTAAAAACATAATTTCCAGTTTGCTCAAGCTACTGCTCAAAGACAAAAGTAATCTTCTTTAAGGTTGTTTGAATAGCAACCAGAGGATTCGGTTATATACACTGGAAGAACAAAGTCAGAAGAAGCAAAGACTGGATGATGACACTGTACAGACAAGATATGTGATGGGGTGTGCTGCGGGTTTGCCATAACAAACACAAATCTGAACAGACCCCTGCCCCACAAAACCATGCATCTATAAAGGCCAACGACTGGCTATTTCGATTGGAAAGCAGGACTTTCTTTGCTGTGACTGCCATAGTAAGCGTTGCACTATTTCCCCCATTCACAGTAATGCAGTGAACAGCCTTCGTATAGGGATGCTCCGATCAAGAATTTTGGAGTCGATACCAAGTACCAATTCCTTGTCATGATGATCAGCTTATACAGAGTATCAATTCTGATGCTTCAAGCTTTATATAACTTCAACATTGCATTAAAGACATGTTCCCTCCAAGTAAAATATGTGGAGATCTTTCTTTTCACGAGAGAATAAAAGGATGTTGCATTTAATCCCGTAAACACGTATCTTATAACCATTTAGTGTGGACATGTCATGGTCAGAAGCAGCTTTACAGAAAATAACAGATAAAAGACAGATAAAAATCTGGCCAGAAAAATGACTAACAATGGAAATTGGAAACACTGCAAATGATGAAAGAAGAATTCAACATGTCTCGATAAAGAAAAAGCTTAAAGCACATATCTGATGCATAAGAAGTGGAAATGGATCTTCCTCTGCTTGTGAACTCAAACAAACACTTGCGATTGGTTCATGTGATCAGCCAGATTAGAGAGTACCGATCGAGTCATGAAATGTACAGTAAATACTGGCTAATACTGATCTCCAGCTGATCAATTAGAGCATTCTGACTTGTATATTTGAAGCAGGGGTGTCCAAACCAAAAGAAAGGACAAAAAACAAATATCTTTGAGAGCCATGGCCTGAAGATAAATATACCATACTATTTTACAGGGCTCCAAATTACCCTTTTTTTCTTGGTAGCACCGGTGATCCTACAGTAACTCCAAAAATGTAGCCACACCAGACAACATTTAGTCACACCTACCCAAAATATGAGCACTGTTACTACATGTTTTATATTAACAGATTCTATATATATTAACGCTTTAATCACAACTAACAAATAAACAAAATCTGCACGCGCTCACTGGCCCTGCACGCACTGCTTGACATGAATGAGATGAACTGAAATAACAATAATAACTGTGCTGTTCTCACGGGTGCTGTCTGATATTGCACAGATTACATTGACATATAACTTATTATTTGCATAGGTCATCTAAACAGCAATACCTGTCGCCTTAAATGAAGGATTAAATAACGTTAAAATATCTCGTGCTTAAAATGTGTAGATTTAGTGGCAAACACTGTTACCTGAAAACTCCGTCCCACCGGCTTTACGGTGAATGGCTTTAGTCCATTTCATAGCAGACTTTAACCACTGGAAGTCTTTTATCCACTCTTCGAAAAGTGTAAATGCTGGATTGACATTCAGCACATGATCACTAATCAGATGTGTCATTATTTGTAACTTTAGGTGGTTTCTAAAATTAAATCTGTCAGTGTTTTCATTCTCTCGGATCCAGACCTTTACATTTTCGCGGTTGTAGCTCCCTGTCATCGGAGCTAATTGATTGACAGTTGATATTAACCAATCCACTCGCGTTCTGTTCTAGAACAGTGGGCCAATAAATAGAGCTTGAAGGTGGGACATTGCGGGCTTTGTTTACTGCAGCAAGTTGACATGTCAACTGTTTTAAACTATTCCTGAGCGCTGCGTTTGATGTTTTAAGTGCAAAGATGCTTAATGCAAGAATGCCTCCTAATTCTGCGCATGTGTTGAACATTTTGCTGTGAAAATTGGTTGCATGACATCAATTTTATGCACTCGCACAAATGCTCCCAAAAATATTTTGAGGTCACATAGATAAAGTTTCAGGCGCATATGCGACCAACAAGGTCGCAATTTCGAGCCCTGGTTTTTCATTAAAGTTGTCAAGGGTAATATCCTCATTTATTTCAAAATAAATAGAAAACATTACTTTCAATCATATCATCTAAAAAATTTGGTAAACGTTAGTTGTTAACTTATTGCAATTAAAACAAACAATTACATTTATAACAGAGGAGTTCAATGCTGAATACAGAAGTCAAGCAGATTTGCTCAACAAAGCATTATCCTCTATCTATCGGGTGACAGTGTGTACATTTTAACTAAAACTAGTGCATTGAAATAGAAACAATTAATTTAAGTTCACTTTTTTTGTAATTTAACAATAAAACAAACAAATAAAATGCTACATTCAATTTGAAACATCCCCATCATTCTCCCTCTGTTTTCAGATGGAATGGCTAGCCATATCAAAGGTTAACAAAGGTCACAGGCCCTAGCTTGGGCATCTCTGATTGAAAGTCTCTAGTTTCTTTCTTTCTTTCTTTCTCTTTCTTTCTCTTTCTTTCTTTCTTTCTTTCTTTCCTTCCTTCCTGAATGGATGAGTTTATGTTCATTTAACCAACAATTTTTTAATTACCCTTCATCTACCCCTAAAATAGGAAGACTGATATCCTACTTCTGTAGACTAAATCCTGTGAAAATTGCTGCTTCTCAGGACGAAAGCACTTTATATAATACTTTGACCATCTCAGCTTAATATGCAGAGACAAACAAGCAATTTGAAGGCTGATTTCCCTTAAGATAGTAAAAACAATTTCTTTGAGCATCTTGGAAAAAAAAAAAAAAAAGTCAAGGGGAAAGTATAGTTAGAAACCAATCAAAAACAGTCATTAATGTTGCAAAAATTATAGTTCTCGCAGTATATTCGTGATCAAAATATCTTGCATTTATAACTCAAAAGTTATTTCTATCTCTGATAGAAATAAGGGCATTAAGTGTTCACACTTAGATATTGCTTGATAATATTAGCCGATTTGACATGCTGTGCCCGGAGAGAACCCTGAGCTCGGAGATAACTGAGCCCAGGGCTCCAGCCTGGTCAATGAGCATATAAGGGAGTACAAGATCAGGGTAATTCTTGAGAGCTTCCCTTGGTAAAGGAGGAAAAGGGGGAGATGGGGTGATTTTTCAAAAATGCAGATAGAGTAATGTTAGATGGGATATTATTTTGTGAGTTGGGAATAATTTGATTGGCTTGCTAATAATTACAGATGAGAGACCAGCCGTGATCATATCGAGTGATATCATGTGCTACCTTCAAAAATAGTGTAAAACTTCACTTTGAGTGGTAATTTGGTAATGCACAGAAAATATAGAGACACCTTTTAATTAAAAGTTTATCAAAAACATTCAGAACCTATTTATTTTTTTCCAGGTTGATTTTTTCAAATACTTTCCCTACCGCATGTGGAGTCACATGATCTCGTTCTGTTGTGGCTGATGGGGATTTATACTTCTGCGGCCACTTTGCAGGCACATCACATGCAAATTTGCATATTCCATCCAAACACAGAGCATCCAAACATTGCAGTGCTTTAAAAAAATTTCTCCATAAATAAAAATTGTATTAGAGTTGCAGCAATGTTTTGTGTATTGTCATTGCATCCATGGTCTGCGGTACAATTACCAAGCGTTGACCAGTCCACGATGATAAAAAGATTAGGGACCACTTATTTACAAGGTATAAAAGATATATAGTTATTTTACTTAGAAGAAATACTGCTTATTTTCTACTTTTATGAAAAACATTGAAAATAATTTAGTTTTTTTAAATTGCAAGTTATTTATTTTTACCCGTTTAAAAAGAAAAAAAAGTGACTGCTCGTTTTAGACAATGTGTCTTTTAATTTCAGTTGTTCAATGCTGATGTTCAAAAAATAATCACAGAAAGTAGATACTGTATTTAAAATCAAGCAATGCACTCTTCATTCAAAGATCTCTCACTTGTAATGTGTGAGCATATTTACTGTACACACCTTGACAGTGAAATAAACTTGTCAAAAAAAACGTGTCAAAACAATCATTCATTAATTGGAACAGAGTTCAAATGTTCAATTAATCAAGATTTAGATTTTAGTCCAAATCGCCCAGCCTTAAGAGAAATATACTAGGCTGGTATAAGATTCTAAGGGTGTGATAACCTTGGATATAAAGATCACGGTTTCACGGTATTGTGCTCACAGCTCTAAGAAATATTCTTTTTAAACGTCTGGGTAAAAACGAAACCTTTTTTTTGACAATATATTTCATTTTTTGAAAGATTTAAAATATTTTGAAGCCATAAACATGTCAGACTAGATAATTGAAATGAATCACTGTCTTCATTAGTTTCAAAAACACTGATTTCTTTGCAATTAAAAATGGCACCTTTGAATATTTTTTTCTGCTGGAGATAAAGTTGTCCTAAAGAACCAACAAAAAAAATAAATAAATAAAAAAAATATTACACCTACCTAAAGAATGGTATTACAGAAAACTTTGGCGGTATTAAAACCTTGACTTTTCCAAACCGTGGTATACCTTGAAAACGGTTATCGTCCCATGCCTAATACATACTATATATTAGTGTTGTCAAAAATATTGATATATGAATAAATACCAGTACTTAAATATTTTAAATAATGCAATCTTTTTTTGGTTCGTATCAATACTGGCTTTGCTTTTTCTTTTTGTCTTTTCTCATCAACAGGGTGATAAAAAAAATCATATTAAAATTAACACTTTTGTTTTAATCAGAAAACAAGACAAGATTGCAATTAATTGCCCTTTGGACTAGAGGCCTGCTGACATGCCTGGTTTAGCACATGATTTAGTTATTTTCCCCCCTTCTTACTTCATTTGCATACTTTTAATGGTGTGGAATTTGTTCCCTACTACATTGAAAATTTTATTGAATATCAATATTTTTCAAGGTATTGTATCAAAGTCAGAAAACCCAGTATCGTGACAACACTATTTATACTGCAGGAGCATGGTATTAATAGTACACAGCAGTGGCTTTACTTCCTGCAATTTCTTTTATTACTGTGCAGCAAGTGACTTGTGAAGCGTTTGAGGATACACTGCTGTGTGAGGTATAGTTTCTACTTCAGCCTGCAGGAAACAGATAAAGAGCAAAATCTCCTTAGCATTTTTTTTAAGGAGATCCACCTCAGTTGCTTCAAAAAGCAGCAGATGACCTGGCTAAATATTTATATTACTGTTTGAATGTATTTCAAACATTTAGTCAAAAGATTAAGCTTTACAGCCGCACCAACTATTTATACATTTTAGGGAGTGAGGAGGAGGATGCAAAAGCTGTTGTTGAATGAGAAACTCGGGCCACAGGGAAATCCCTCGATTCTATTTAGCCACACTTCAGAAAGCGCTGTACATTTTCCCCATCCGCTATGGGATGACGTGTAAAATAAAAGCAATAATAGGAAAGTGATAAATGTCGTTGCATTGATGGCTTCATTACATGTTGACACTTGCCAGATAGAATGTCCTATGAGACCTGCATTTGCACCATTCTTCAGATGATTGATAGGTTTTATTACAGTTGTGGAAATACAATTTCTACATTTGTTTTTTTGAGTTGCACGTGTCGGAGTGAGCCAGAAAATTCTGCACGATTACATGCTTTCTTTATTGTTTCCTAAGGAAGGTATTGTGCAATAAAGTAATATGTAAATAGGGAATAGCTTAAGAAAAAGATACAAAGAACAAAAAATAAGAAAATATTGATGGATCGCAGATCAGTATTGGCCACTAATCACTTTCTATCAGTAATTATGCTAGATCACAATTTGACAATGCAAAACAAGTGAGGATCAGAGGTGAACATGAATAATGCTTAAAATACAACAATGCCACAAAAAAAAAAAATGCTTCACAAATTTGTGATAATGGGGAAAAAATGCTCTTGCACAGTTACAATAAATTATTCTAGTTATA
Source organism: Danio rerio (assembly GCF_052040795.2). Classification (NCBI taxonomy): domain Eukaryota; kingdom Metazoa; phylum Chordata; class Actinopteri; order Cypriniformes; family Danionidae; genus Danio; species Danio rerio. The sequence continues at coordinate 12,268,884 of NC_141025.1, forward strand.
ATTAGTGGTGTTAACCTACACTGGTCTCATGGTTAGATTACGATTATCATGCCATCGATTCGCTTCATTTGGATATCTTGGTGCATCATGGTGCATTGACGATGCTCTCCATAAACAATGTAATATTTTACTTTGTAACACAATAATTCTTGTATTAAAATGTATCATTAATAAGTATATTTATATATTATTTGTATAAATTGCAATTTTGGAAAAATTACATGCATTACAAGAAGTCATATATATACAGTTGAAGTCATAATTATTAGCCCCCCTGAATTATTTGCTCCCGTTTATTTTTTTGCCCAATTTCTGTTAAACGAACAGAATTTTTTTTAAACACATTTCTAAACAGAATAGTTTTAATAACTCATCTCTGATAACTGATTTATTTTATCTGTCATGACGACAGTAAGTAATATTTTACCAGATATTTTTCAAGACACTTCTGTACAGTTTAAAGTGACATTTAATGGCCTAACCAGGTTAATTAGGTTAACTAGGCAGGTAAGGGTAATTAGGGAAGTTATTGTGTAACGATGGTTTGTTCTGTAGACTATCGAAAAAAAATGCTTAAAGACGCTAATAATTTTGTCCTTAAAATAGTTTTTAAAAATTTTAAAAATGCTTTTGTTCTAGCCGAAATAAAACAAATAAGACTTTTTCCAGAAGAAAAAATGTTAGTGAAAATTTCCTTGCTTTGTTAAACATCATTTGGGAAATATTAAAAAAAAAGAGAAAAAAATTAAATAAATTAAAGGGGGATAATAACTCTGACTTCAACTGTGTGTTAGTGTCAGGGGATATACAAAATTACAGCTAAATAGGCGATGGATGGATGGATGGATGGATGGATGGATGGATGGATGGATGGATGGATGGATGGATGGATGGATGGATGGATGGATGGATGGATGGATGGATGGATGGATGGATGGATGGATGGATGGATGGATGGATGGATGGATGGATGGATGGATGGATGGATGTTTTATTTATCTAATATTTTCAGGTAGATTTCAGTGAACTTGCAATTTTGTCAAAAACAGATCTTTCAGTTCTTATATGTAAAAAGGCCTAAACACATGCAGTAGCTGCTGCATGTATAACCTAGGTGCACATGTGCATCTTCCTGTGCTTGTAAACGCATAACTAAATATTTGAGATCGGTTTATGAGATCAGCGAGTACCGATCGGGTCATTAAATGGGATTGTCAACCGATACCAATCTCTGGCTGATCCATTGGAGCATACCCATCTCAAACCATAGTATGTTGAAAAGAGTACGTCAAAGGTTCCCTGGATGGTCTATTATTTTCGCTAAAAAATCTAATTGTAGAAGAGTCCATACTCTAACTGTTAATAATGTCCACAATACATAATGGAATTTGATAGGAACTACAAATTCGGGTAAAAAGTGTAAGTATAAACCACAAACATGGCAGACATGCAAGACAAACAGACAAATAGAGAAGCTTTGCTAAAGTTATTTGAATGACTTAATTAAAATCTAGCCAACTGGTAAATATTTAACACATTACCAGTGTTACATTTCATCTGCAACAACAATGTGAACTCCTATGAAGACCTGTTTGAAAATTAACTACTGATCCATAATTATCTAAAGCAGTGGTTCTCAAACTGTGGTACGTGTACCACTAGTGGTACGCAGAGGTATAAAATATGTCATGAACATGCTACACACATTTCAAAATTGATAAAAAAATGATGTATATAATATGCCATATATGACATATAGCCTATATTTCTGAGGTATTCTGCCACATTTTTTTTAACTGTGCAGAGTTGTACCTGCTTTACTGGGCCCACTACGCTACTGTATTTCAATACTGCTCATTTTGGTGGTACTTGGAGAGACTTTTTTTTCTGAGGTGGTACTTGATAAAAAAAGTTTGAGAGCCACTGATCTAAAGACCTGAGGAGATTTCTCTGAGTGAAAAACTCGCAAATGGCAGATTAACACACAGCTGAATCTATAAATTAAATATGAAATAAATGTGGATGTGTCGAAATGATTGACAGGAGACAAACCAAGCAATGATCTGTTAACAAGTAGGTTTCAAAGCTAGCATTCTCCTTATAAACACATTATACTTTCCCACAAAAAAAGTACATACTTTTAGGGCGTTGTACAAGTATGTGAATTGAGATGCAGCATGTGTATCAGCATGTGTATCAGCTGTATCAGCAAAAATCAATGATTATTGCATCCCCAGTGCTTATCTGTACATTTATTATTTACATGATGAGTAGATGAATACATATGTGGGAAAGACTGAAATGTCACTGCATAGTACGCTTGTAGCATTCACAAGTAAGAGCTCCCTGACAGTCCAATGTGTGATTTTAAACCAGCCTTTGTAACTGGAATGTAATGCAGAAGCGTGACCTGCAACAGCCAGCGGAGCTCATCTACGGCATGAGAATTGTGTTTTATTTAGCTAGCCGCATCCACGCGGTCTCTCTTGCCCAGACAACCAATTGAGGAAAATCACATTTTCAATTTGTCTGGCCATTTGTGTCAGAGGCAATTCTGAAATAACGGAGCCCTACAGGTGGTATAAGCGGCCGTTCAGGACGTTGATGAATATGGCTTAGTGGAGGTTTGTGTTTAATCTCAGGATTCTGTGACAGCCGTGAGCGCTGGGCCTGTTAGGAAACTTGCACCACGGTTAATGACTTTAGCCTCAGTGTTGACGAGCAGCTGAATAAAACACAGCGTTTGACGTTCACTACAGGATGAGAAATGTTGCAGAGCGTTCAGGTGTCACTCAGTAGTGCACGAGGGCTGACGGTAAGAGAGAGAGGCAAAATGCATTAATTATTTATAGAGTGTGGCTCTCTAAAAAAAATTAAAAAAAGGATGCTTTCGTTAAGTCTTTATTTTTGTAAGGCCACTGCAATAGACAGTTTGGTCTACAGTGCTTCCCACACAGACTTTACTTGAGCGGACCGCCCAGGTATATTAACCCTCTATGAGATGAATTCTTTTTAGAAGGGAATATAATATTTTACCTTAATTTCTGGGTGCTTGGGGGTCGCTTATGATATATAAATCATAAAATGTGCTCCCCCTAGCCCCCCACACCAGATTTTGGTTTGTTGCATCAGGACAACAACGTGCTATTAGGGCGCTAAAACATCAAGGTTTTCTGTACAAAATTATTGTGTGAAAAGAGGAACAAACAAGCCAGAAACGCATTAGAAACCGTTTTAAACAATACCAACAAGTAATATTTCATCAAACACCAGCCATAAATGGTATATTCTGTGTTCCTGTGGGGTATCAATTAATTGCACTGGTTTACAAATGCTTATTATTCACTGTGGAACCTCAGAAAGCAGTTGGTGGATGTAAAGCAGAGGTGGGTGTCACATTTTTGTCACTTGGCTTTAAGTCACGGGTGCCCAAACTCGGTCCTGGTGTGCCGGTGCACTGCAGAGTATAGCTCTAACCCTAATAAGACACACCTAAACCAGCTACTCAAGCTCTAACTAGCATTCTAGAAACATAGTCAGGTTTGCAACTAAACTTTGCAACTAAAATCTCCAGTTTTTCATCCTCCTTAAGATGAACCTTTGCATTCTGATACGCTGCCGTACTATGTATAAAGTGGGCTGAATCTAGAGTTGCATGATTAATCGAAAAAAGATCGCAATCTTGATTTGATCTTAATCCAGCATTTCTACCATTCTGCCAATCTTATTTTCAAGTTCTGGAGAGAAGCAAAGGCGGCTACTCAAGTCTTCACATTGTATTACATACATTGCTCAGCAACGTAGACACCACCAAATGGTTTTCAAAGAGTCACACACTGTTTTTCTAGGGGATAATTCACCCAAAAATGTCATTTCTGTCTTCACACGTGACGTGAGCTGCTGACTGTGACCTGTTAAAGAGAGGGCGGGCTCATGCCTGTGAATGAAGTCTACTTTAGTGAACAGAACCTGAATAGGCTTGTTAAAGTCTTTGAGCAATCTCTGACATTTCAGAAGCATAATTTATTTGTATTATGGCCAACGATAGCATGAATAGCCTATAGCATTGCATGTATTATATTTTGCAATACATATTTTTAAATGTTTGTTTACTGGTAGGTTGGTATAAAAACATGTGAAGATCTGGTTTGAGAAATGTGATTACCAGCTTTTGACTCAGGTAAACTTCAACTGTGTAAATGACATCTACTTAAGCCCCAGCTGGCCCAGTTAGAGTCCAGACGTCCGACAGGCCAAAAACCTCTGGCCACTGGCCCAGAGGAAGCCCCACACAGGACAGTGGAAATGTGACTGGACCTGGCATGCACAACAGCACTCACTTTTGGCCCGACAGTAAAAATGCACTGAGCCAATATTCCCTGGACTCAAATTGTCACACATGAATTGACCACCAATTGAGCAGAACCCAAATGAACATCTTGAGATGTGCTGGAGCACATCTGAACCCAATGAAACTTTGGACAGTCATCCTAAAATTTGACCAATGGTTATGACTTCAGACCTTCAGTCGTTTATGAAATCAATACCTATACACATGCACTAATTATAGAGGTGTTGCCAAACATAACAAACATATAACATTAATCACTGCAAATAAAGATCCAATTATGAGCATTTGCTAACCGAAATCCACACAGCTATTTTTTTTTTTTGCCAGGCAATGTATGAAGTCAAATTTCACATATGCATTCATATTGAATACCAACATATTTATATAAATATTAATGGGTCTTTGGGTGTGCAACATGCAAGTGTAGACTACTAATTAGATAAAATTGTAAAAAAAAATTTAAAAAAAAAACGTATTGAAATTGTTGCGACTGCACAAAAAGGAATTTTTAGTTTACAGTTTTTTTTACTAGTTTTCTAATTTAACTCATCTCATGATCAGTCTGAACTGTTTCAGATAGAAAATAAAAATAATAAGATATACAAAGAATAAAAGAATACAAATAAAAAGAATACAAATAATACGACAATTGCTCTTTGCTCATTAATTGCTCATTATTGGTTGTTTTGCTTTTAAATCATTCAATGAAAGAAGGCGCGTCCTCCATATTGTCTATAAGTAAAACCAAAAAATTCAGAAATTGTTCTAAAGACAATGGCTGTTGCTCAAACCATAAAAATATTTGATTAAATGTTTGATAAACAATATCTTTGAATGTATTTCCTTTGAGTTCAGTTTGACAGTGGACAAATTAAGTACATTTTATTTAAAATAAATATTTATTGTTTATGATGGTGGCATGGTGGCGCAGTGGGTAGTGATATCGCCTCAAAGCAAAAAGGTCAGTGGTTCGAGCTCAGTGGTTCAGTTGGCATTTCTGTGTGGAGTCTGCATGTTCTCCCTATGTTCGCATGGGTTTCCCCAGGTGCTCTGGTTTCCCCCACAGTCAAAGACATGTGCTATAGGTGATTTGGGTAAGCTAAATTGTCTACAGTGTACAAGTGTGAATGAGTGTGTATGGTTGTTTCCTAGTGTTGGGTTGCAGCTGGAAGGGCATCCGCTGCGTAAAACATATACTAAATAAGATGACGGTTCACTCCTCTTTGGCGACCCCTGACTTAATAAAAGGAATAAGCGAAAAGAAAATTAATAAATTAATGTTTTATGATTACACAGACAGAGTATTATTCCTAAACTATATAATTTTTTTACTCAGTTAAAAATAATATAGCAAAAAAGGTGTCAGTTGTGCACTGCATCAAAATATATTTTATTTATAATATACAGTAGTCAACATGGCGAGGCAGTGGCGCAGTAGGTAGTGCTGTCGCCTCACAGCAAGAAGGTCGCTGGGTCGAACCTCGGCTCAGCTGGCATTACTGTGTGGAGTTTGCATGTTCTCCCTGCCTTCGCGTGGGTTTCCTCCGGGTGCTGGTGTGAATGCTCCGGGTGTGTGTGTGAATGTTTGTGTGGATGTTTCCCAGAGATGGGTTGCGGCTGGAAGGGCATCCGCTGCGTGAAAACTTGCTGGATAGGTTGGTGGTTCATTCCGCTGTGGCGGCCCCAGATTAATAAAGGGACAAAGCCAACAAGAAAATGAATGAATGAATGAAAGAGTAGTCAACATTTGCCAAAAAATGTAAACGTTTCTCCTAAAGACTATAACAGGTATTGCTCAATACACATTTTAGTTTTACAACAACCTTGATGGAAGTGTTTTGTTTAAGTCCAGCTTTAAGTACAGTGGACACAATTTAAATACATTAATACAATTTTTGTTTTGTATTTATAGTTTATAAATCACACAGCCAGAGTATTATTCCTAACCTATATCAGTTTTTTGTTTTTTACACAGAAAAAAATAATCAAAATAAAAAAAATAATAACCCAAGGTCTCTACATATCCATCTATGTGTCGTCAGTTGTGCATTACATTTAAATATATTCACCCCTCTGGCTACATCCATAGACATGTTATTTTATCGTGAAGTATTTGCAGATCCCCTTTTCAGGATGTCATGTTTTTTCCAGTGTTTAATATTCTCTTTGACATATTTGGGTTCCAGAATTTTTTTTCTCCCTAAATAAAATAATTTTTATTATCTGCAAACATTTTGGAGTGAAAATAGGCCATGTACTAGAAACAATTTGACTAATACATGTTTTTTGGGCAGGCGAGGTGAAGACATGTTAATGCAGGCACGTATTATTCAAAAACCAACTCATTTGCATGGCACAAAATATGACATTAATGCTTTCCGCAGGACAAACACAACCATGGGTTATTCATTATTCACCATAAACGTCTCATAACAAATGCTTAACAATGCTGAAATGTACTGCCATTACATGTTGAGGCTACATCTAAATGAGCTAAATATTGCACATGCCTTGCAAACAAGCTTTTTTTCCCAATGTCTTACACTCGACCAAACAAATGGCACACAACACTTATCTCCACCAACACAGACTCACTCCTAAAGACAAAACGCACAAGATGTGGTGCACACAACTGAGAAGCTCTGCCCAGCAGTGAGCTTTTCTATTGTTATGTGCATCATATCAGTGCCGTGTGCAGCTTGGATGCCCCAGATCCTACAAATAACAGTGTGTAAGAGTCAATGTGTTAGTTTTGAGGGCTTCAAATAGACCAAACAATCTGAAGGCATGTACAGAATTGCTTTTCACCTCTAGATGTGTATAAACATATATTCATCCTCTGGACAAACAGTGTCAAGTTTGACAGTCTAAGCAGAGACGCACACACACATACACATGAAACACAAAAACATTTGTGAGATGGTAAACAAACCACAGTTTAAGAAATCACTGGGTTCTCGAGTCAGACTTGTGGAAATACAGGTGCAAGAATCACTACAAAACTAGATGCCTCAGCTACCTGTTTCTGTAGTTAACAACTCAGACAACTGAATCCATCAGGTGGAGAAAAAAAAAGTGTTAAAATGGTTTCAGCAATAAAACAAATACATATTTCTTAATATAAGCTCACACGGTGTGTAAAATAGACAAACAGTGAGACGTGCGCCTCCACTGAGCTCATCTCTAGCCTCTATTGTCCTGTGATTGTCTAATTACACTAATTAGATTAATGCAATTAATACAATCATCACAACAGTTTGTAACCCAGTTTAAATCAGTCAAACCTTCAAAAGTACAGACCACTGCGAAAGGGCATGACAAATAGTCTGTTTTACGATATTTAAAATAACAACAAATGTTTAAATTAAATAATATTATAATAAATATTTATAATAAATAATAATAATAATAATAATAATAATAATAGGGGCAGCTCGAGCCTCGGCTGGGTCAGTTGGCATTTCTGTGTGGAGTTTGCATTAGAGGTCTGCATTCCTGCGGAACCAGACCAGATTTCTGCGGCACGTGAATAAATTTCTGAATAAAGCGCGGGAGTGGTTGCTAATGGGTTTAATTTGGGACAGGAGTAGGCCATCTAGCAATATCGCTCCCGACTCCCAAGCGAGCGAGCACGGGTATGTATATGAATAAAACTGTGCGATGCTGTGTTTAGCTTGTTTGCTGCTGTGTGTGTATGTGTGCGTGCACGCGAATGAGGGGTGTGTGTGTGTGTGTGTGTGTGTGTGTGTGTGTGTGTGTTTATACAGACAGCTTGTTGTATAGCTGTGTGGTTTATGGTTTCGTTCTCCCCCCACTCTTTAGCGGGATCGGGCGCGGCGGGTAGTAAACGGGGCAGGTCGAGCAGCGGGACAACAAATGCTGAAAAAAAGCGGGAGCGGTCGGGTTCGGGCTAAAACCTGGCGGGAGCGGGATTCAAAATTTAATCCTGCGCAGATCTCTACTTTGCATTGTTACCGATACATATTGAAACATTGATCTACATTAAATAATTTAAATGACAAAATATAATATAATTTATAAATAAAAGTAAAACTATATAACAAAAACAAAAACATAGGGTTTACTATGTTTGGAAATACTAGCTTAGTTCTAACATGTACTATATATATAATAGCAATAATATGCTATAAATAAAAAAATAGGTTTGATCATTAAGATTTTTTTATGTCTTCAAAGGAAGACTCAAAAAAAAACTAGAAAATTGTGTATCAATGATACAGTAAAATAATAACAATCATAAAAAATAAAAAAATTAATGATTTTTTAATAAATATGTATAAATGATTTTTTTTTATATTCAGGGCAAATTTTTATACCCGGCAAATGCGGGTAGATTTCAGCTGTGGGTTAGACAACCACTCTCACAAGCCACTGTAGCTGGTTAAAGATCATTTTTAAATTACAGTTATCTTAAAAGCAGGGTTTGACAATAGAGGTGGCATAATCGAGAAGCAGCATAACCGACAAAAATAGCATCCGCGTGAGCAAAAATGCAGACGAATGAGAGGATGATGGTTTCCTGGTGCGAAGCAATAGTGCCTAGAGGAAACGCAACTGGTGCAATCGATTCACTTTGAAACAGAATGAATTTATGAATATAAAATATATTTTCCCAACAACAAAATGATGGATGGATGGATGGATGGATGAATGGAATCATTGCCTATGAAAATATATTCGAAAATGTCATTTATTCCCGTTATGTAAATCTGAATTTTCAGCATCATTAATTAGGACTTTAGTGTCCTTCAGAAAAAAAGCATTATAAGTAGATCTTATGCTACTACACATACGACATAGACTGCTGTGCTGCATAATGTTATTTTTTGCAAAGCATTTTTTTTTATGATTCTCTGATTCACAGAACACTAAAAAAAAACTGATTTTGAGATTTAATTCAATTCATTGTTGCTAAAAAGAGAGAGAATTTTGAGTTAGCCATATCAACTTCTCTGGCTATGTCATTGCAAAAATACAGATCAAGGTTGGCACATTTTATAAATATCACTATAATTATAAAAATATTATTTTTTATTTTATTTTTTTATTTAATTTACCAAAATTTAAAATGTCATCAACAGCAATAAATGAGATAAATACATAAATAATGATGATAATAATAACAATAATAATCAAATTTTAGGATTCCCATTTTAAAATATTTTATTGTTGCTAAATAAAGGGGAATAATTTGATATATTCTTTCAATCATAATGCAAATAAATAAATATCACACATTTGATCACTTAGAAAAAATATCTGCAAATAACCATCTTAACAAGCATGTCTGATGCACAAACGTTTAAAGAGCTTTTAAAGCATTAAAAAGGGGAATTTTCTGGTTTTAAGGGTCTCCAACAACAGGCTGTTATGCATGCAAGGTCTACAACACTTTCCTGGTCTAATAATATGCATTTATTTTTGCTTAATTACTCCAACTCTCATATGAATTGTTCAGTAATTCATTTGGTCCCAAACCCCTCCTGCGCAGATTGGACCGATGACAGTCTGTTGCGACTGGTCGACAGCATTCAGCGCGAGACAGAGGGAAATACCCAGCACAGCTTATCAACAATATTGAAGTAGTCAGAGTGCAAAGTGTATGTGTGAGCATACCTGCCAACACTCCTGTTTTTTCCCCTGGAGTCTCCCATATTTCAGAACCATCTCTAGCCACCCACCCATTTTGTTATTTCTCCCAGAAAACTCCTGTAATTTCAACCAATCAACTTTCCTTTACAGTTCCAGTAATATCTAGCTGAGCACAATGTCTTCATGACTTGATTCAACTGGCGTCTGCTACAGGGCTTGTCTTCCAATTTTTCTTTGCTACTGTGTTTGTGGGCGAGGCCGCAGGTTTAAATTTTCCCAGGTTTGCACGTGCAACAATTGGGCGGGGCTTAAGTCTTATATCGACGTCAAGCTTAAACGGCTAAAGACTCGTTATCAAGACGATTTATTTAAAGCACAATGAGTCGACTCTTTTGTTTATGTGTCTGCTAGGGCTGTAAAATTGTTTCAATTTCAGCTTCCAGCAATTATGAAAAAATATTAATTGTGATAACAATTGCATCATACAGTTAAAGTCAGAATTATTAGCCAGTCTTTTAAATTTTTTTTCTTTTTTAAATATTTCCCAAATGATGTTTGGCAGAGCAAGGACATTTTCAAAGTATGTCTGATATTATTTTTCTTCTGGAGAAAGTCTTACTTAATTTATTTTGGCTAGAATAAAGCAGTTTAAACATTTTTAAAACCAGTTTAGGGACAAAATTATTAGCCCCTTGAAGCTATATTTTTTTAGATAGTCTACAGAACAAACCATCATTAGACAATAACTTGCCTAATTACCCTAACCTGCCTAGTTAACCTAATTAAACTAGTTACGCCTTTAAAAGTCAGCTTTTTGAAATAAAACAAATGATATAAATTATACCCAGCTTAAATGTAAAATTATAGTTACCAGAGGTAGATAGAGAGACACAAGGGGAGGGAGAAAGAGACAAAGAGAGCAAGTAGGCCTCAAAGAAGCAGAGAAGATAAAATCCAGAGGAGGAGAGGAGCAGAGCAGGAAAAGACAGGCCAGGAAAAGAGACAGAACCAGAGTTTACCACCTATTTTGCATCTTTCTTGACCATATGACTAAAGCCCCAATGCTGAGACATTCAAACTGACTAATCAACATGTGACCACATCATAAAACCCCCAAAGTCCACACAACAGGCCCTGATCTTATCAGTATCTGCCTTTGAAGTCAGTATAGACCTTCTTGAGTCAAAAAGACATGTTTTGTCATATAAACAAATGCATATGATAATTTAGCCTCTTACCGTAACGTAGCTTTTGCAGCATGGGACGTGCTTTCATTTATTGATGTGTATTCGATTTATTCGCGTTTTTAAAATGCATTAACACATAATGTGTGCCTTGGAGAATAACACCCATTATCCAACAGCTGTTTCTTGAAGCTAACCAAACAAACAGTAATGCATGACCTGTCTAGAGATCAGCTCAAGGATTCCTTACATCGCATGTTTCTCATTGTGACACAAAGGCAGTGATGTAATGGAGGCCAGAGGTGCTTTAATGCTACTGCGGCGTCAGAAGTAATTAAACCTTTCTAGTTCCCTACAGCACCTGTCCACTCGTGACCCCGCAGGTCAGACACCGAGTCAGACTCTGCAGACCTTCCAAGACACGCTGAGGAGTTTGTTTTCTAACTAGCTTTTTATCCATGTGGGAGCACTCAAGAAACTGTGACAAAAGTTCAGAGGTCAGATGTTCAGGGAAATGGAGTAGGAAACCACTGAAAGGTTGCATTCTTAATGTCAGGATGTAGACTCACTTTTTTTCTCACTTTTAAAGCAGGCTTGTCCATCATAGCTGTTTAATATCTCTATTTTTAAATATCATTTGCATAAACTGTTGCTTTGCTATATTCTATTACTTTCTGCTCAATATGAAATGTGCATTTCATTTTACAATGTTTTTTTTCTGAGGAAAACTGGATAGTGAACAAAAGGGAGGAAACACAGCAAGTTGTGACCTTCAAGAATTTAGCCACACAAAAAAACAAACGGTTCATGAACAACAGGGCAACAACCATAATTGAACAAGATGTGATTTAAAGGTTGCAATTAATCTATTCAAGACATCTGAATATTTTCCAAATATTAGCACTACATTGACAAAAAGATGTCAGTTTTGCAAAAAAATAAATAATAAATAAATAAAATAAAAAAATACCACATGCCAAAGGTGCTCTATTCGACTAGCATCTGGTGACTGTGCAGGCCATTTAAGTACAGTGAAAGTGTGCCAAGAAAATATCCCCCACACCATTACACCACCACCAGCCTGAACTATCGATACAAGGCAGGATGGATCAATGTTGATGCCAAATTCAGACCCTACCATCAGAATGTCGTAGCAGAAATGGAGACTCAGACCAGGCAACGTTTCTCCAATCTTCTATTATGGTGAGCCTGTGCAAGGGCTGCACGATATGGGAAAAATATCACATTGCGATTATTATGGTAAAAATCGCGATTTGCGATACGATAAACAAGTGGTATGACTCAACTTGCTTGTTATCAAGAAAAATGCACATGATTACTAATAATGCTGAAATTTTTATGTTTCAACTGCAGGGCTTAAAGTATTCCGGCACCATGCTGGATCTCAGGCATGCGGCCGTGAGAGAAAAAAAAAAGAATATATTTTAGAGCTTGCGCATGCGGTTTAATTAGGGATGCTCAAAATAACTGATTAACCGTTAACCGAAAGGGTGCATTTGTAACCGATTAATGGTATCAGTTAAACTATATACTAATATGTAATTTATATATTTTTAAAGTTTGGCTGCATAAGGGACATCTGTTGAATGGTTTACTGACGGTCGCAACCCGCAAGTGTTTTACACTCTCCTTTTGCTCGCTCGCGCGCCTCAAGTTTTGCCGTTGCACGCTGTGTGCTCGAGCGGAAAAAGCGTGTAACCCAATTCGCCTTTTAGTCGCGTCTTTTTCATTCTTCAGTCAAATGAAAGCACTGCAAAGTTTCTGTTGAGGTGACAGCGGGGTTTGCAAGTTTCAGTAAGTTCAAGTTCAGCCATGAACCTCGTTGGAAAACCTATTACATCGCCAATCTGAAAACATTTTGAATTCGTGGCGAATGAAAAAGGCGAACCAATAATTAGGATAAAGCTATTTGTAGAGCTTGTTTAGAAAAATAAGTGTTAAATGGACAAACAAATCTCAAATCTCCAGAGCCATCTGCGGTCATGTCACCCAGGCACCAATGGCATGCGGAGCTGCAGCTTCATGTCATCTTCTGAACTTTAAGATTATCGTTATCGATCCAATGTCTAAATTAGGCCGATATCTTTAAGCCAATAAATAACGTAATTGTACAGACCTGCCTGCCACGCGCAAGCGTGGGCGGAACCTGTTTAGATTTGTCAAGTGCAATATAATGGAGCTCTCCTCACATTGGCTATTCCTTCAAAGTCCGTCTTTTCTTCATGTGTTATTGCTGTGCATTAATAACTCAGTAAGTAACCATGTTCTTCATCATTATAGATATGTTTGATAGAGTGCTATTGTGTATTTTGCTTTAAATCGCCTCAGGAAAAAAAAAATTACATGTGTAAACCTTTCCTGCTCTGTCTCTTTGTTGTGTTAGAGATAGCAGGGGAGATTCACTTATTACTCCAGGGCCGAATAATATTAGTTTCGGGGTTAACTCCCTTCTCTTTTACTTGCAGCCGGTGAATGAACGAGGACACATGCAACTTGGTCCAATCATCACTGAAAAGTCTCATTGCGAAAAAAAACGCTCCTCTTTGCTGTGTCTCCCTCTCTGCTTCAACAACACACACACATACACACCAAACTGCAGCCCCTGCACATAAGGTCGTTTGTAGTCAAATATGATTATTTGTTATTAATAACGCGTTGCTTGCCATGTGTTGTTGATGTAAGATTGTATTCAGTTTGATCGAAATATTCATATTGATTATAATGAGCGCGCGTGAGAGCTGTCACCATGCACACATACACACTGACAACCTTCAAAACAGCAGCACAGGGGAGAGCCTAGGTGCGCCAGTCACTGAATCCAGCATAAACTCGCCGCACATTCTGTCTTTATATAATGCTCTGTGTTTGTCATAACATCATCTGAGCTCAGTGATCATGGTGTTGAATCAAAATCTGACTCCGAGGGCAAATCTGTGCCCGCAGTTGAGTGAAACTCACAGCGGATTATCATAAACTTTTCATTGATCATTTTCCCTGCTATTGACAGCAAGAACGAACACAGAAGCGTTGTCTGATTGACAAGTCATGCGTTTAAAAGAATTTAAAACGCCAAATAGGAGGATTCTATGGCGCATTTTCTAAAAAAAATGCGATCTGTATTTAGCTTTTCGCTTGTACGGTGGCTCTGAACTGTCAAAGCACCACTACTAAAAAGGCTTTTTCAGACATTACATATTTGTACACCATTACATCACTGTAACACGTTTTATTCAAGAACATTTGAGCTGGTTTTAGTCTTTAGGTCTTTCATTTTTATCTTATTTAAAATATATTTTACTTGCTTGTTGATTTAATATTAAAATAATATCATTATTATTAATAATAATAATAATAAAATAATTTTGTTATTTAACCTATTATTTTTATGCAACAGTCAAGTTGCATTTTAATTTGCTGAGGAAAAGGAAATAACTAATTTTTTTGCATGCTGATTTATGTGAATATAGGTCTATAATCACCTTGCAATTTTGAAGTTATATCTTTTTTGCTTTGAGTATAGACTATTCAGTTCATAAGAGCAGTTCAATCTTTTATGAAGTTTGCTGTAAAAAAAATATAACATTTTGAAATATCTATAATTATCGGCCTATACATCTCGGCTATCGGCCTCCAAGTCTAAATTATCGTTATCGGTATCGGCCAAAAGAATTCATATCAGTGCATCCCTACTTTTTATTTAAAAAACAAATGCTACATATACTGCTTGCTATGGAATTCAAAATCTTTAACCCTCAATATCTCAAAATCATTCAGAATGCAGCTAGTACCTTATAATTTTAAGGGGATGATAACTTTTTCAATTCAATTCAGCTTTATTTGTATAGCGCTTTTACAATGTAGATTGTGTCAAAGCAGCTTCACATAAATGGTCATAGTAACTGGAACAGTGTGGTTCAGGTTTTAGTGTTTAAGTTCAGTTCAGTTCAGTTTAGCTCAGTTCAGTGTGATTTAATCATTACAGAGAGTTCAAACACTGAAGAGCAAATTCATCGATGCGTAGCTCTACCAATCCTGAACCATGCGAGGCAGTGGCGACAGCGGAGAGGGAAAAAAAACTTCACCTGATGGGAGTGAAGAAAAAAAAACCTTGAGAGAACCAGACTCAGTTGGGCACGACCATTTTAATTTCTCCTCTGGCCAAAAGTCTTGTGCAGAGCTTCAGTCGCCGTGGTTCACTTTACTTTAAACTTCACTTTAAACTTCGTGTTGACTTTAACCCCCAAGCCAGTATTTATGACTCCTGTCACATTTAACCTTGAATAGAGATGACTACTGTCCCTAGTAGCAATATAACAGTCTCCGTCCCCCAAGGGTGTATATTTGAGACTGTAATCATCCAGACGTACTCTTCCCCCCCTCCTGCAATATCTCAAATAAGTCACATCATGGATCCTCTCAGCATACTTAATTACAGAACCCTGTTGCCCGGCCCAGCAGAAGGCTCTCAAAAACTAATTGAGTCACGGTAAAAATTGGAGAAGTCCTGTATGAATAATTAATGAAGGCCAGAGTCTTTTTTTTTTTCACCATACAGTTGGCTTATTATCAAGGCAGATGTAAGGCGCATTTATTTTTCCTGAAACTAAGAAAGAGTGCGCTCCTAAAAAGAGTGAAAAACATTGAGAGAGAGTGATGTTTGGACACTAAACAAGTTCAACCCTGCAAGGTCTAAAAAAACACTGTACACCAGGGGTGTCCAAACTACGGCCCGCGGGCCATCTGCGGCCCACGATCAATTTTGTGGCGGCCCGCGAGGCTTTTTATGAATATTAATAGAATCTGGCCCGCCATACAAAAATGTACGTAATTCAATAAATAACCACCGGGTGTCGCTATTACATGCCTTCAATTAGGCAGCAGTTCCTGTTATGAAGTAAAACGGACCGAACAACAAACTGAAAGAAACATAATTCATAATCAGGTTTAGGCGAGCCATGGCACAAGCAAGAAAAAGGAAAATCAACAGTAAGTGCAGGAAATTTCAGTCAGGATGGGGCAAAGAATATTTCTTCACAGAGGTCAGTGGAATATGTGTCTGTTTAATTTGCCAGGAATCAGTTGCAGTAATGAAGGAATATAATATTAAAAGACATTATAAAATAAAACATCAGGCCTTCAGCTCTTACACTGGTGCCGAACGAGATCAAAAAGTAAAACAAATAGCAGCTGGCTTATCAGCTCAACAACAGTTTTTTTTCGTGCTAATAATTATGATGTAGCCCAGCTAATCGCACAGCACAGGAAACCTTTCACTGAAGGAGAATTTATAAGGGAGGAGTGTTGCAAGTGTAATTTGCCCAGAGAAGATTCAAGAATTTAAAAACGAAAGTCTTTCTAGAAACACAGTTGGACGATGAATTAAAATAACTAATTAAAATAATTCCATAACACACACACACATAGGCTACATATATACATATATACACATATACATATTCACACACACACACACACACACACACACACACATACATACATATACATATATATATATATATATATATATACATATATATATATATATATATATATATATATATATATATATACATATATATATATATATATATATATATATATATATATATATATATATATATATATATATATATATATATATATATATATATATATATATATATATATATATATATATATATATATACATACATATATATATATATACATACATATATATATATATATATACATACATATATATATATATACATACATATATATATATATACATACATATATATATATATGTATATATATATATATATATATATATATATATGCACGTGTCTATGTAATGCATGTAATATATGGCTCGGGACAACTTTTTTTTTTTTTGCATCTGGCCCTCGGCCCAAAAAGTTTGGACACCCCTGCTGTACACAGAAGTGAATGCTGAAGCTTCTTCAATTTCATGCACATTATGAAAATGTGCCCGAGCACATATCAGTTTTATTCTCTAGAGGGGATTATAAAAGAGACCCTGGACATTTTTTTTTCTTCTACTGCAAGTAAGGGCCTGAGGATAGAGCAATATAATTATCATCACAACCATAACATTTTTTTGATAAAACAATAACACTTGTTTGACAAGTTTTGAGAATGTTTATGGTTCAAAGCGGAACTATACAAAGCAACTTGTTTTTGCCACATGGAATGTATACAATATATTTAAGTATTTGTGTAAATCACATCCCAACAGCACTTTAGATTTGTTTTAAGAATACAAACTAGGGTTGGGCAATGTCAGCCAATTTGGCATCGTACAATGTCTAATGTGAAACATCGCGATGGACGATGGTATCGCCCAAAAAAAAGGGTGAGAAGGGTGCATGACTTAGTTGAGGACCGAGCGGGAGATGCGCGATTTCCGGGAGATTATCACGCGTTATTGGGCATTATGAGTATCAAAATATAATAGTTTGAAACACTGACAGATTCATTTGTGAGTATTTTTAAAGTACTGTCAAACACTTGCTAACACAAAAAATGTAGAAACGGCTTCTCAATTTTGGTGAAAACTTAATTATTTTTCATGGCAAGGTTGACATTTGCATGGAATTGCTCATAAGCTAATTTTAAAAATGACAAGCAAAGTTATTGCTTGAACAACTTGAGTTATTGCTTAAGCAACCTTTCATTCATTCACTTTCTTCTTGGCTTAGTCCCTTTATTAATCTGGGGTCGCCACAGCGGAATGAACCGGCAACTGCAGCATATGTTTTACACAGCGGATGCTCTTCCAGCTGCAACCCATCACTGGGAAAAATCCATACACACTCATTCACACTCAAACACCACAGACAATTCAGCCTACCCATATTAGCTATAGTGCATGTGTTTGGACTGTGGGGAAAGTGGAGCACCCGGAGGAAACCCATACTAAGACAGTAAGAACATGCAAACTCCACATAGAAATGCCAACTGATCTAGCCAAGGCTCGAACCAGAGACCTTTTTGTTGTGAGGCAAACGTGCTACCCACTGTGCCACCGTGCAGCCATTATATTACCTTTTCATAATTAATTACAGGATATAAAAGTGCTAAAGAAAAAAAAGCTTTCATTTACATTTGACAAGATCTATTTAAAACTGCATACAAGGCTGTTATAATAATTATAATGTAAATGAAAACATTTTATACACTTACAGTAAAAGTAAAACTTATGATTGTTAATAAGGGGAACTTTTTCAAGATGACTTTTTTTCTCAATGAACATGCATTGAGGTTTATTTTATTGAGTGTTATAGCAGTTAATTTTAAATTACTCATATTAGACAAGTGGGTTACATTTTATTTGGGGTCGCTGCATCAGGTAATTAGTCTAGTGCACAGATCAAATTTTGTTTGTGTTGATATTTACACTAATCAACGTATTTGCAGCTGCGTCATGTAATTTATCCAGAAACAGCAACATTGGATTTAAACATTATATCAGTAGCAGATTAGGCATGGGCCAGTATAATATTCTGACGGTATAGTAACCTTGGATGAAAATATCACGGTTTCACGAAATTGTGATTACTGCTGTAAAATATATTCTTTTTGAATGTCTGGGTTAAATACAGAAACTTTTTCTCTTCTGAGCTCATATGAGATCAGAAACATTTAAAATATTTTGGAAGAGTAAACATTTCAGGCTAAATGAAATACTGCTCTCTTCATTTGTTTCAAAACCAGATGTTTTTAACTGTTTAAAAAGGCATCATTAAATATCTTTTCTGCTGAAGTTACTGCTGTCCTAAAAAAAAAAAAAAGGTACAGAAAAATGAAAAGATCTTACACATACTTTAGGAATGGTATTGCAGAAAATGTTGACTGTTTTAAAACCTTGACTTTTCCAAAACGCGGTATACCTTGAAAACGGTTATTGTCCCATGCCTATAGCAGATCTTTTTATATGCGCATCTTTTCCCTTGTCCAATAATCCATTACCTCTTACCATGAGAAATAGATGGTGTGGCATGCAGGTTCAAATGCATGTCTGACTGTGAATGTACGCATCCGTGTTTTTTTTTTTTTTTTTCCTCGAGTTCTTCCCTGGGGTCACAATAAATTGTTTGTTAAATATGAGACGCAAATTACTTTCCACATATGCTGCAGGCTTTACACTTTCATGTGTCAAGAGTATTCATCAAGTATTTCAATGTGTATCAGTGTATTTAGTTCTACATTTAGAGCAGATTTTCTTTAAAATAGTAGCCTACAGCCACTCAAGTTTTTTTTTTTTTTATCGGTGTTAGGAATAACGCACCACCATCTGACTTTTGTAAAGCATCAATTGATGACTTAAATAGATTTAAATAATTGGTATAGCGGTCAAAACATGTTCATGACTGCATAAATTATCATTTAAAAAAAAAGTTGAATATTGTGCATGTATGCGTTTGTAACTAAAAAGTTCATTTCAATAAATGTTCTCTTTAAACCACCAGATGGCAGTCTTTGTACTTTATTTCGGAGTGCAGATTGCATAAGTTTTATATATATATATATATATATATATATATATATATATATATATATATATATATATATATATATATATATAAAGTATTAATATAAAAAATATATTTACTATGTTGCCAAGTGTATATAACTACTGTAAGAAAAACATAAGCATTCAGTACATACTTTCAGTATTATCTTTGCTTGAATTGACCCGATCTAATCCTGTTTATGAATGAGCCTGCTCCAAATCAGGTTTGAGCTACCAGAACTGTTGCTAGGACAACAACCCAAAGTTTTGAACAAAGTTTTAAAGAACTAAACGATCCTGGATCATGTCAAATCGTCAATATTCAAATCCAGCTAACGGAGTAATCCACCTACGAAGAACAGACCCCTGCTCGCGGATGCTGCCATGTTGTTTGTGTGTTTCTATAGAAAATGCAGGGAAAACTATGGGAACCCAGAGTTTAGCGGCACGTGTTAGGGTGAAAACAGATTTTCATTCAAATAAATCACTGTAAACTTCACACTTGAGTTAATATATAAAAATCGATTTACCGCCCAGCCCTACAATATACATATTGCATAAAAACTAAATATTGCAATGTCTTTTTTTTTTCAATATCATGCAGCCATGCATAATGCCCTGGCAACCACCAAACAATTGTCACAATGCAACCTTCTAGGACATTGTAGCAACACACTACAAAACTGCTCAACACCTTAGAAACCACAGTAAATGAATGCATCACTCATTGTTGGAGCTTGAATCCTGTTTACTATAGATGGAGAATATCATAAATCATCATCATCATCACCTCGTGCGGAATCCAGATGGTGGTGCTGGCTTATTTCGCCGAACTCAGGTGAGGCTTCTGGGAGCTTGGAGAGTATAAATGTAATTTGGGGTATGAGAGATGAAATTGTTCAATGCTCGAGGGACATTTTGCAGCCAGTTGAACTTGATAGATTCTCCAGGTTCACACAAGCTCAAATCCATTCATTCCCTCACAGACATGCAAAGATGAGAACATGTAAATGGCTTAAAGAAATAGTTCACAATTAGGGATGCCACAGTTCTCAATATAATATTGAACCGTTCGGTACAACCTCCACGGTTTAATATGGGCTTGTGAATTGCGGTTTTCTCGGTTTAGCATTTAAATAATTCATGTGCGTTTTATATCTCCTCAAATTGACTGTGTGTGCCTGTAAGTCGATGAGCTGAGATGAGGAAACTCCTTCCCGCGAGTAAATATTTAATCACTCTGCTCTAAAGTTAGGAGGTGCTTGACTATCATTCCACACTTTAACATGGCAAGCCGCGGTGAAGTGAGGCTGAGGCAACAGTACAAGGAAGCGCCGGCGAAGTGAGGCAACAGTACGAGAAAGCCCCGGCGTCTTTCAAATCTGCGGTGTGAGGAGATTTCGGTTTTGCCGGTAAATGTAATGCCAATAAAAGAAAAAACGGTGAACAAAAAATAACTGTGTGCAAGCATTGTTTCACACGTATAACCATGACTGTACATCTGCAGCACCATCACCCAGCAATATCACTGTCTGAAGACAGGATAGCAGAGAAGGTAATAAAATCCTCCAAATAGCAACGATCCCTAGCTAAATCCTTCAAGCAAACATACCCAACTGGTTCCGAGAGACACATAAAAACAACAAGGGCAGTGCGGGTGTTTATTGCTAAAGATTTGCAGCGGTTTTCGGTGATTAGGGATGTGGGCTTTTGTCATCTTACAAAAGCACTCGATCCGCGTTACAGACTACAGTCTCGCATTTTTTTCAGCACCGAGATAATTAAGATGGTTTATTTATGTTTACTGAAGTACAAATATGTTTATTTGAAATGGCCAATTTACCTTTGTTAACTTCACATGTATGTTTATTTTCAAAGTGTAGGATTTTGTGTTCTCTAGTTCGTACATGGGCTACCAGCAGCTGTGAGATTTCAGTGTTAAATTTTTTTTTATTCAATACACTAGGGCTGTGCAATTAATCGAAAATACGATTTAAATTTCGATTGTGGCTTCTAACGATTATGAAAAACCATTAATCGAGAAAAACGATTATAGCATGATATATTATGACCAAAATAATCGTGATTATGATTTTTCCCAAAATCCAGCAGCCTTACAATACACTAAGAACTAGTGTACTTTTCTTGGCTTTTAATTAAAACAAAATGAGTATTGCAATAAATCGTTTGTATTTTTTCTCCTTAACCTCTTACTGTTCCTATTGCCAATAGAAAAAAAAATATGTGTCAAGCCATGAGAAGCGAACCGAAAACCATGGTAAAAAAACGTGGTATGTATTGAACCGTGGGCTAACTGTATTGTTGCATCCCTAATTACAATATTACTATATTTGTCATTTTACTCAATTCCAAAACTGTATGCGCTTGTTTCACTCAATATGTGATATGAGAATTTTCAAACTTCTCCATGCCTAAATATTACTAATACGAAGAAGAAAAATAAGACGACAAAAAAGTAGACTGCATGTTAAAAACAGGCCTATTTTATTAACTAATTGGATCCAGGTTTATTTTTTTATAAATTGTCCTTTAGCGAACCCTGATAAATAAAGGGAGTAAGCCACAGTGGAATGAACCGCCAATGTATCCAGCATGTTTTACACAAAAGATGCCCTTCCAGCTGCAACTCAGCACTGGGAAACACCCATACACTCTTATATTCACACACATAAACTGCAGACAATTTAGTTTATTCAATTCACCTATAGAACTTCTTTGGACTGTGGGGAGCACCTGGAGGAAACCCACGTGAATGTTGGGAGAACATGCAAACTTCACACAGAAATGCCAACTAACCCAGTCGGGACTCGAACCAGCAACCTTGGGAGGCAACCATGCTATCAAATGAGCCACCATGCCACTTGATCCAGGTTTAAATGAAGTAAAAAAAAAATAACAGTTTAACTATTTAAAGCCAGCACAATTATTAAAAAATGTTTGCACGGTTAGAATACCTCAAATATGACCAGCATTTAAATACACTAACAAAATGTATAAGGTTTAATGTAGGGCTGGGCGATATGACGATATACATCTTTACTCACAGCATGCATGATGCTAAGACCCTCAATGGGAGACTAGCAGAGTTAAGACCAATTAGGGATGCAACAATTATAAATTTTGGTTGTACAATTATAGTCAGAGGAATAATCACAGTTTCATGGTTATCACAATTATTAAGCATTCATTAATTTCAAAACACTACAAGTTTAGTAAATCTAAAATATATAAAATATAGCATAATAATAAAAACAAACATCAGTCCATTTTTCTTTGAAATTTAATAAGTGAAACAGGTTAATGGCATTAAAACACAAGTAATATTTTAATTGCTTAATTCCCCTATTTGAATTGGTTTGATAATCGAATGTACTGCAACTGCATTCCCTATATTTAACAAAAGTTGCTATCTACAGACAATTCTTCCCTCTAATGAGCCGTCAACCTCCCATCAGCTGGTTCTTTTCATTGAACAGTTTGATCTGGTTCATAAGCCAGACTGATCTGCTTCTCTGATTCTGATAAGGTGCTAAGAACCCGCTGGAGAGAAGAATTTGATTTAAAATCAGTTAGATCTCAGTCAGTTCCTCAAACAAAACTATTGCCTGGTGTCTGAAGACTTCAATCATTAATTTTGCTTCAGTTTAGTTCCTTTATTTATCAGGAGTGGCCACAGCAGAATGAACCGCCAACTTATCCAGAATATGGTTTAAGCAGCGGATGCCCCTACAGCTGCAACCAATTACTGGGAAACACCCATACACTCTTGCATTCTCACACATGCACTATGGCCAATTTAGTTTATTCAGTTCACCAATAGCACGTCTTTGGAGTGTAGTGGAAACCGGAGCACTCAGAAAAATGCAACGATGGCAGGACTTTCAATTTTAATGCTTAACATATGCAAAATTATGCAGGTGCTAAAGCTAGCAAGGCTAAAGAAGACTTCATAAATGAACTACAGTGCTTTATCAAATATTAATCTCCATCTCTCTCACAAATGTTATCTACATTCAAATCAGGTGAAGTTCATTGAAGATCGTTTCACTGCAAATGATAATTCCCTCATTTTGCTGAACGTGATGAGGTGCTGATTGCTGCTTTTCACAATGTCACAACGTCCCCTGTCGTATCCCTATAATTAAAAACCAGTGAAGTGGGTTTGGCAAGAAGGAAAGGGTCAGCACTGGAGAAACGGACCATTCAAGGAGGACTTGGGACCTCAGTTAAATCAACCTGACTTTACAGAGATTAACTTCAAATCCACCGCTGATACAGCCCAGAAACATTTAACACAGGACAACAATGTCTTTATACAAAACTATCACTGGAACTAATTGAGATTCCCAAAGCGAGACTGCAACAGCATAATGATACAATAAATAATACTAACAATGCATTGTTATAATTCCATGAAATCTAATTACGCAGATGTCAAACACAAGCTTTTCAGCTGACACCACTTATACAGTACCTGCAGCAAATCAACAGAATGTAGTGCTAATTGAAATATTGACAATTATACAGCATTGTTTAACAAACTGTCTGATCAAACACAAGTGTCCTTTATTGACATGTTTACCACCATAAGACACGTATCATGTAAAATAGACTACGACCTATTTGTATTAAAACAAACAATTAATTGTCCAACCCAACCGCTAACAAAAACCAAACACCTCTAAAAAAAAGCTCATTCTAATGTAATTTAAAAAACATCTATTCACAACTCAACTCTTTAAAGGGATTTCTCCCATTTTGTCAAGTAACCAAATATAGTATTTCTTTTGATGCGGTGGCCAATATTAATGTAATGTAAGCCTACTTCAACACTTTTTAGTAATCTTTCAGTCTGATTTTAAAAAATGACTTCTATTAGTTTTGTAGTTGCAAATCATAGTGCAAGTGAAAAAGGATTTTAAAAGTCAAAAGGGAAAATTACCAACCAAATTAAACAAATGAACTCTTTTTGTAAAAGTGAACTGAAATTGTAAGGGATAGTTTACATTTACATTTAGTTATTTAGCAGGCGCTTTTATCCAAAGCGACTTACAAATGAAAATTTTTCATACGACATACAAATGAAAATTCACCCAAAAATTTTAATTCAATCGCCAATGAACTAACCAAACTTATCCAGTATATGTTTTACACAGCAGATACCCTTCAAGCAGCAACCCAGTACTGAGAAACATCCATACATTCATTCACAACGATCAATTTAGTTTATTCAATTCACCTATAGCACATCTTTTTAGACTGTAGGGGAAACCAGAGCAACCGAAGGAAAACCCACAATAACACGAGAAGATGCAAACTCCACACAGAAATGCCAACTGACCCATCCGAGGCTCGAACCAGTGATCTTCTTGCTGTGAGGCAACTGTACTAATTACAGAGGAACCAGGTGACCCCCAAAATATACATACAAATATAACCAAATTAAAACTAGTAGACTACTGATTATAAACATTGAGGTTTCAAAAACTGAAATTATTCATCAGAGCAAGAAAAAGCTTTATGTTCAAGCAAGAAAAAGCTTTATGGTCAAACAACAATACTCATTCATTCATTCTCTTTCTTTTCGGCTTAGTCCCTTTATTAATCTGGGGTCACCACAGCAGAATGAACCGCCAACTTATCCAGCACGTTTTTACGCAGCCCATACCTTTCCAGCTGCAACCCATCACTGGGAAACAAAAAAGTTTTTTTGTCTGTTTAAAAGCAGAGGCTTGGATATCTCTTTCAATATATAAAACAATCATATATTCCTTGCAGAAAATATTCTGAGGGCCATCAAATTTATATGTAAATCAGCAAAAATGCTGGAGGTGGTTGACTTAAAAAAATAATAAAACACTGCAGCTAAAGAGTCATGGTTAAGTAAATTACCCTTGTACAGTTCAAATTGACTATCCTTTTGTTTGCGATGAAAACAGCCACTGAATTATAGGGCACATAGTTTACCCCTTTTTTATGATTTAATATTAGTATTATGGTTCTTCTGAGCATGCCAGTTTAGGTTCCGTTTAAAATACAGTTCAGATTTTTTATTATAATGTGTTAAAAAGTGTTATGTTGGGGGCGTGTACACAGCTCACTGTTCTAGGGGCGTGTTGCTTCAAATGAAAATTAGTTTTGGCTTCCCGCCCAACACAACAAGGGGCGTAGCCAAGAGCTCACCCGCTCTGTGTTTGCAACAGACAGGCAGACTGAGAGAAGGAGCAGGAGTGAGAGGATCAGCATTCAGCTGTATATGTACGACTCGGACACAGACCAAGCAAAGAGTACAAAATCATTTGAGTCTTTGTATAGTTTTACAGCCAACTGTGTGCTAGTCTCAAGTGCCGAGCTTATACACCGAGACTAATAACCACGCACACTGAATAAACTTTGACTGAGGCACCTGATGCACTGCTCGAAGCCGCGACTTGGCACACCAGACACTCTCAAACATGAAGTGTCCCAGATCGTCGCGCCATGCATTTTAGAACTTTAAACACAGGTTTCCATCAGGGCACACACAACGGCGCCCCAAGTCGGTGGCTGTCCGCAGTGCCCAGCCGCCGAATTGAAGCGGCGCCGCATGCACCCCGACAGAAACCCACGCCCAGAATTACAAAATGCATGGCAAAATGCACTCTTCCAGCTGCACCTAGTTAAAATCACAGTGAGATTCTGTGATCGCAAGAAATGCAAACGGCTGAAGTATAAGGTAGACGCAATGAAAAGTACACGTTTACAAACCTACCTAAAGGTACAACCAATAATTCCGATTAGAGCAATTATGTGGAGAATATTGATCTTGTGTTGAGCCCAATGAGCCTTGCATCTAAAAATAGAGCAAGGATGTTCCTTTAGTGATATCGGTTTGACTCGCACTGAAACGTCAAACGACAAACTGAGGATTTGGTGACGCGCGCCTGTCAATCAATATTGGTGGGCAGGGGGACCGCACTCCTTGCGGTTGCTCTGAAAACCGCTGCAATTGGTCCACAGTTTTTATGTTGTTAAATTGGAAAACAAAAAAGCACTGTGTGTGTTTATATCACCCCAATATGACGGTCTTTACACTATACTTACACACATGTCTGTCCAAGATTTTTTTACCATAGGTGCCCTTTAATCTGCTGTTAAAAAAAAAAAAAAAAAGCATTAGATAAATATTTTTCTAATTGTTTTGCATAAGTTTATTAAATCAACCTCAGTCCTGAAAAATTACTACATTTTTAGAAAATTACAGAACTCTTTACTTGCCAAATTAAAAACTGATGTCACTCAAACACCCAAAAATGACATTTTAAATTTAAAAAGTAATTGTGGACTGGATTTTTTACCGTTTATCAGTCTTGGACATGTGAACGATCAGTAACATTGGCTTCAATGCATTGTTAGATTTATTTTTTCTCCCTAATTTACTGTTGGTGACTGTTTTTGCCCCATTGACTTTGATTATAACCACATTTGATGGTGCATAAATACAGTCTTTATTTTTGTTTACTCCATCCATGTAGTTCTGAGCGCCGAGATGCATTTTTTGATTTTCTAATCAAAATCAAAGTGCATAATAAAATTAAGTGCATAAAGGTAATTCTCTCTCTTACACACACACACACACACACACACACACACACACACACACACACACACACACACACACACAAACTGTATTTGCTGTTATACTCCATATACAATCCAGAAACTAACTTTTGTTTTTTTGTTTTTTTGCACGGGCATTTCTAAAGGGTTATTGGTACCAACTGACGATCGCCAGTAAAACTTACAAATCTTACAAATGGTTATAATGGAATCAATGGGGCAAAAACAGTCACCAACAGTAAATTAGAGAGAACATATGAAAATTAATCAAAAACAATGCATCAAAGGCAATGTTGTTTCACATGTGCAAGTCCACAATTGTTTCAATGTCCAGTCCACAATGTCCAGTCCACAATTACTTTTTATATTGAAAATACGTCAGTAGCTGTTTCTATCCACTTATTTATATGCTCATTTTGCATATGCGAAATGGACTGAGGTTGATTAACAGATTTATGCAAACATTTTTGGAGGAAAAAAAATGTATCTGATGCAGTTTTACAGCAGATTAATTCAGTGGATGGTTTCATCCATAACAAAAGGCTATTAGATTTGCCCAGAATGTATTGTTGAGTTTAGAAAATTTAAAGCATTTTCTTAAAATATGTGTTAAAATAAGATATCACCAAAAAACAGAAAAAGTTGTGGCTAAAATCACCCCAGAGTGGATGGAAACATCCCCAACAGTACACAATGGTTAGCAATACACTCCATTTATCCAACTATCCCTTTAAGAGGAAAAAAAAGATCAAAAAAGCAAACCACAATCTAAAAGAGAGAAAACAATTCATCATCCTAGAAGCAGTGTGCACGGATAAAATACGATTTGTTTTTCTATTCCGCCACAGGCCTGAGGATCTGCGTGTCTCAGATGTCTATATTCTCCTCACGTAGCGTACACTGGAATAAAAGAGCCGATTCCGACTGCAAAGCTCATACGGGATCAGGTGTTAACCCCCAGACGGTCTTCTCCACACATGTTAGCTCAGCGGCAGACTAGAGCAAATAACCATTTACAGACCCGTATGGAGAGACCAGTGCATCTGTTGAGACTGGAGCATCAGACTCTCAAAAATCTGAAGACAAGAACAGCTCGAATTCTTGTCGACAAGTTTAGACATTGGAAGATCAGCCCTGAAGTCAAGCATTTGGGACTGCAAACATGGAGGAGCCAAGAACGGGCTGCACAATATATCATTTGAGCATCGATATCGCAATGTGTGTGTCATTATAGATGACCAGTAACCACAGGTTAAAACACAGGAGATTAGTGAAGACACTACAGAATTTAATCATAATAGAATGAAAGTTCATCATCCATCCATGTGTTTAAGGCCTGTGTGAGCATTTTGAGTGAGTTTAAAACCGTTCAATAACTATAAAAAAAAAATAGTTTAATAAAGATTCATTTTATTGAATAATAGTTTTTTTTTTTTACAATACTTTTTATGATAAAGACAATGCAGTGTTATTTTACATTTAATTATTCATTTTCTGTACCCAAATACTGTTAGACTCCTCACAGAAAACCATAAAGTATGTGATTATTTCTCTTTAATATTTGCTTCATTGTATTTATGACTGTAGTTTGTTTGTTGTAAATAATAAACTGCATAAATGTATTTATTTTTCATGCCCCTACAAAATCATTATTTATAAATTAATGACTTTCCAAATTTTATTTACATCACAATATATAAAATCACAGAGAAAAAAATACATTTTTCAATGTAAAAAATTTTCAAATATTGTTCAGGCCTACAACAGATGGTTGTTATCTGGATGATTAACAGATTTAAATAAAAAATTTTAATTTGAAAGGGTGTGGATCGCAAAAAAGCTGAGATTATTTCGATAACCTATATCAAATATGGTAACAAGCATTAGTTTATAAAAGTTCTTAAAGTTCATAAGCACATTATCCGGAACAATGTGAATATAGCACTATCTAAATGTAAAGGTTTTATATACAGTGCTCAATGTATACGAGAACACCCCTTACAAATCTCTCATTTAAATTAATATTTTCTTTAGTAAACTTTACAATATTATATTTGTGCATTTACAGTAGATTAGTCATTACTGAAGCTAAATCTGAAACTAATCTAACAAAATAATTCATGACAATGCTTCAAAACTTTTATGCGCAAATTTAAACGTTTGGCAAATATATTCAATACATTTTAACAATAGCAAAATTAAAAAGAAACAAAGTTTATAAAATTGTGTAGTTTGTAATTTTTTTACCAATATTTTATTTATAATATAGTATAAATAAACTACATATATTTTTATATATAATACTTTACAAATATTTATTTAGATTGCTAGAGATGTTCAGTGACTAAAATATTATTATTAATATCTCGGTTTAATAAATCTGGTTTGTTCAAATGCAACAAAATGTTACCTATATTCACCGTGAAATGGATAAAAATATTCATTTTGAAAATGGGATGCACTCACTTATGTTGAGCACCGTATAAGATTTTATATACAATTAATTTAATTGAACTTAAAACACTGTAGTTATTTTCTAAGTTAATGTTTAAGAGGTTTTAAATAAATGGTAGCATAGTGTAACGTACTTTGTGATTCTGCTTGGCCTTTCTATGCGGCTGTTAAAACCACCACATCAAACCTGCAGCTCTTTTATTAAAAAGTAGTAAATGGGTCCAATAAGCCTTTTAAAAATAGCAATGATCAGATAAATCGCAATTTGATTTTTATTTCTCTAAGTCGTGCACTAAATCCATGATCGGCTTTACCTTCAGGTTCAGCACTCATAATTTAAAAGCTACGTCAGTCCTCACATGAAGGGGAATACACAAGCATGCTCAAGACATTGAAGAGTCTTTATAGTGCCATTCAAGAAACCTAATGAAAACGAACATTGTCATATTATACTCTTTCCATGACCTTTGAAAGTATTGCATGCTTACTTGAAACTGAAAGCATTAGAAAATCATCTAAATTACTGAAAAGATTCAATTTAGCAGTAATGGATGGTTGAAGTGGTGTATGACAGACATTGCAGTTCTGCAAATATCTGCAAGAGTTACTTAGTGGAAGGCAGAACTTGATTATTTTTTTCAAAATACTGAAAAAAGTTATGTTTAATGGAGCAAAGACAAATTTGCATTATTTCAGATAAAATATCTGAATTATAATACTTTTTTTTCTGGAAAAAGTAATTTTTCTTAATAAAAGCAGTTTAAAAGACATTTTAAGTCAATACTATTAGCTCCTTTAAGATTTTATTTTTCGACTGGCTACTGAAAAAAACACTTATCCAATAACTTGCCAAAATAACATTGCTTATTTAACCTATAAATAAAGATTAGCACATGTATCTTGCAAAACGACTAGAAAAATGTCATCATATCAAAGACTTTTTATGGGTGTGATTTTGTAGGGGTGTGAAAAATATATCTATATCTAGTTATATTTTTTATGTAATTTACATATAACAAACAAACTATGTATCCGGTGAGAGTCTAACAGTATCCGGGTACAGAAATACAGAAAAGTAATTAAGTGTAAAATAACATTGCAGTCTTTGTCATAAAAAAATTATAAATAATACTATTATTTAATAAAATTAATCTTTATTTAATGCTTAAAATACTTTATAATTAAGCTTTTAAATTGCACTTAAAGCTTAGCACTAGTATCTTGAAAATGACAAGAAAAATATAACGTAATCATGGCAAAGACAAAAGAAATTAATCATAAGAAATGTGTAATAAAAAATATATATATGTAAAACAAATGTAAAAAAAAATAATAAATCCATTAACCAGCATATTAAACAGAAATAACATTTTCACAAAAGGGCTAATTATTTTTTACTTCACTGTACACACAAAGGGAAGGGTTTTTTTATCATCTGTCACTGTATATGCAAACTTTCAATAAATACTGAATGAAAAGGTTAAAATTCATGAGATTCAAAATTGTATGAAGTCAAGAAGTAGCCCACTGATTACTTTTAAACCAATAGCAGGCTCTCAAAATTGTTTTTCCAAAATAAAAAAAGGTTTCTTATAAGGACATTTTTTACATGATTTAAGAAGGTAAAAAAAACCACTTTTAAATAACATCTTTGTGAGTCTTTTATGAAGTTTGTAACATTATGACTTGACTCTTTGTTAATGTTTGTTGACAAACTGAACCCAAAAGATAATGTACAATAACTGTATCGTTATAGATGGCGTTATATTAAAATCACAAACAAAATAATAGTAACATATATGAGTTTATCAGTTGATGTAAGGCATGTGTAGATCATTCCAAAAACTAAAAATACCACCAGTTTATTAAGGTTAAGTTTTTTTTACACAATTGTTCATTCTGCTTGATATACTTTTAGAAAAGTATTCTTTGCAAGCTCTAAACAGGGAAATTACATTAACTGAGCAGTAACATTGTTCACAGTCAATTAGTGCTAATGTTGTTTTGAGGTCATACTTAAGCAACCAAATATTAAAAATTAGCATGGTAAATAATACAGGAAATGTGTCACTATTTAAAAATATGAACCAATGTGCAAATATAAATGCTATTCAGCATGCTACTTTTAATAGGCAAATAATGCTTTAGGTTAAAACCAACTTTAACCAAATAACCAGCTTAAACAAACAAATGTCACTAAAAAACACACAAAATTCACAAGCTTACAAAGTAGACACACAAATAAGCCATTTGCCATCAATTACCAAACGAAAACACTCGTTTTAAATTCACAAAACCAAGTTCACTTACCAAACAACTCGGTGTGAGTTAAACCTTCACGCTCCATTTCGTCCCCAAAAGTTCCCGCTCTAAACACATACGTCACACGTCATGCGCAATAAATAACCTCTGCAGGACACGTCTAAAAAGCCACACCCATTACGTACAACTGCAGTCATTTGATTGGCCAATGAATCTGTACCTGAATTCCTATTACAACAAAGAGCATAGAATCACCAGTTGATTTAAAGCTGTTTGATTAGAAGAGCAACTGTTGGTAAATACATGAAAATGAATATATATATATATATATATATATATATATATATATATATATATATATATATATATATATATATATATATATATATATATATATATTATCTTATTTATTTATTTATAATATGCTTGAAATAAGGCAGTTATGTGTGAATTAAGATGATTTAGGGAAAATTTTTATAATCAGACTGATCACTATTTGTAATTATTTATTAATCATTTACTGTAATTATTTATTATTTATTTAAAATGTTTATAAAAATGACTGAATTGATTAGCCTACAATGACAGGAAAAAAACAGATGGTAATATAAATATACATTCATAATTCGAAAATGTATTTTATTATTATTATTATTATTATTATTATTATTATTATTATTATTATTATTAATAATAAATAATAGTCAAACATTTCTCTCTGAAATATTCAACAATTTAAGAATATTAATTTATGCATTAAAATATTTCAATTCTTTATTAATAGTCACCTTACATAAATAAAATAATAATTATTTATTAAAGTTTTTTTAAGTTTATTTAAATTATTGACAATATCATGTGATATGTAGTAGGGGTTAGGTGAAGCAATCCAACAGTGATGAACAGGGTAGTGCTGGAGAGTCCTGGATGGAGCTGAAAGGGGTAGAAATGAAGTGTCCTGGATCGTGCAGTCAGTAGCCACAGAATGCTGGGAGACTGAGCAGTGATGGTAAGGCCAGACGAGAGGTGGTAAAAGCCTAAGAAAAGTTACTGCAGACCAGAGATCCTGGAGAGTTGCCACCTCACCAGAAGCAGATGACACCAGCAGCCAGGGA
Organism: Danio rerio; assembly: GCF_052040795.2. NCBI lineage: Eukaryota > Metazoa > Chordata > Actinopteri > Cypriniformes > Danionidae > Danio > Danio rerio. The sequence goes on from NC_141025.1 coordinate 12,302,022, forward strand.
CTTACAGAACAGCAGGGCTGGGACAGAAAGACAAGACACACAGACAGACAGGGGGAACTAGACTAAGAAACAAAACTACTAAACACAAAAAATACTGAAAATATTGAAAAGAAAATCAAAGAGAAATAAAGTTGGATTTAACTTTTAACTAAATAAAACAGGAAGAAATAAAACCAATAAAAGTAACCAGGGGTGCCCAAACTCGGTCCTGGAGGGCCATAGTTTAGCTCCAACAACACACATGCCTGGAATATTCTAGTATACATAGAAAGAGCTTGATTAGCTGGTGCAGGTGTGTTTAGCTGGGGTTGGGACTAAAATAAGCAGGACATTGACCAGGGCCGGAGTGGGACTCCTTTTCAGCTCTGGAGTTTCAAGCCTTAGACCGGCCCACTTCAGTTTACGACTGACTACATTTAAATAACATCATTTTCAATTCAGTACTTCACAATGAAGATTTATTTGAACAGTTAACACAATATAATGTTCTACAGTATCAGAATCTATTTTTTGTAAGAGTTAAACATATTCAATATATAAATATTCATAAATATTCAAACCTTGAAATAAAAAATATCAAATAAATACAAATATGAATTAGGCCACATGTATAAAATAAAGAATAAAATGAAATGTATTGAATTTTCTATTGACACTATCATGTCTTCTTCAAGGAAACAGCTGCTTTATAACTTTAAATATTTGTCATAAATATAAGAACATTATAGGGTAAATCTCCAACGCTATTCTTTAAAACATCACAATGTCCTTTTCTGCAATATCTGAATATATGTTGTGAGCCTATTTGTTTGGATTTATTAACTATGATGCATTTCAGTTTTGAATATTTATGTTTTGAATAGTTTGCATTTGAGAACTTAGAATATTCATATGTGTTGCTGAGATGGATATTCTGTGGATTTGGCATTGAGGATATGTAGCATGTTAAAAATTGTGTGCAGGCTCTTTAAGTACTGCATCTGTCAAATCTGATGGCAGTGAGTTCTTTAGAAGACAGCGGAGTCACACAGTTTTCTTTACCACATCCGTGATGGTTGAACTTTGAGGTTATATTTTGTTAACTTTATTTTTATTTATGTATCTCTAAGTAAAGAATAAAAGTCAACATCTGACAAGAAACGGACTTCATAAATTTCTTTATTGGACATCATTAACCTGCAGGCTGCATTCTGCTTATGTGGCAGTGAGAAAGTAAATAAAAAGAGTAGAGCTGTGGTAAAATAATGAATAAAAAGATTGAGGCTATGGTCAAATAAATAAATGAATAAAAAAAGTGTGACTGCTCAGAGTGCAAGTAGCTAACATTAGAGACACTGGCCCTTGTGGCCAAAAAAACAGACTGGCCCACAGGGAATACTCCCGGTCCTCCCGATAAGCCAATCCGGGCCTGACATCGACCCTCCAGGACTGAGTTTGGGCACCCCTGAACTAAACACTTAAAGCTACTCAATTAAACAAACAAATAAAGAATAGAATAACTTAAAGAAGCAAACTTGTAAAGAATAAGCCAGACAGTGAAGACACTGAAGGCCTACTAAAAAAGACAAACATACAAACAGACAAAGCACAAAGACAACTTACACTCACAAACAGCACAGAGGAAAAACAAGCAAGGTCAAGTAACAAGCAACAATGAACAGACAAATATAAACAATATAAAGGGAGGAAAGAACATGAGGACCAAGTATGAAGCTGCGGTCCATCTGGACTTTTCTTCTTACAGACTTCAATTCATACGCACGCAAATGCGTCAGAACTCTGACCAGTGAAATCGCATCACTTGACTGCGTGAGACTTATCGAGGATCAAAACATGACCTCTCTGAACAGAAATGTAAAATATGGACCAATCGCTCGCTTTTTTAAATGTCTAATAATCTTGTTTATTCACGCTTCTTTCCGCAGCACCGCACTACAGAATTTTGCAAACTCAAACTCTAGTGTGACCGCAGCTTAAACACTGAGACTAACCAGAACTAGATGAGGGCTAAACAAGGGGGTGTGGCATCTGGAAACAAGGAGACAGGAACAGAGGAGCATGGTGAACACAGACACAGGTTAAGCCATGTGCTTAGACCAAGAGACCATCTCCTGCTCTCCCTCGTGAAGCAAATACAGAAGTAAATGAAACTGCAATTCATCGAAATTCCACTAGGCCTGGCGCTATAATACAGCAAATTTCTATCGAGCCCAATGTTAAAATGGCCAACTTTACAGCAGAAAAAAAAGGTGTTTACAGCCTGGTACAAAGAACGATTTTGGTTTATAACTAATATTACCCATCATGACAACTGTGAGGGGGCGACTTTTTTTTTATAACTCATCCGTTTCCTTGACATTAAGTTATAATAAGTCTGCATAATTAAGAGCGTGTCCACTTGAGTGAAAGCTAGGTCTTGCTGGTTGCCGTCTCGTCACCTCAGCTGATTCCGGCTGATTAGCCACTGAACTTGCCATATACATCCTATTTTTGTTTTGTTTTATGTGGCTTTACACAGTCAATTGCCTTTTGGAATTATTTCCTACAATTATCAGATAATGGCATGCTGTGTGCACTTACACATGCTCACAAACCATTCATGTGGCCTCAATTTTGAATTGGGAGGTCCAGGAAGGTGGTGGTGGTGGTGGTGGTGGGGGGGTGGGGGGTGTTGAAGACGATAGTGAGTGGGCTAGGGTGTCGCAGACGAAAGTGAAGAGTTGGGGAGTCGCAGAAAAAAAAATGAACGTAAACAGCAGACGGGGGAGGAGTGCAGTTTAGGAGGGTAAAATGAGATTTCAGAGGTGCCAGATCCGGAATGTTTCGGCACAAATTAAGCCCTGGTCAGAACACAAATGAGTCGCAGGTAATTAAGTATTAAGCGTTTCTCCCAAAGAAAAGCCTGTCTAGGCAAAATGTTAGCAGGCGTCTGTAGCTCCGCCTCTTTGCCCTTGTTTTGTGTCCCCCGGTCGGTGCGATGACGCACGATCAAAATGGCGACAGTCGGCCATGCCTACTTGTAGCTTCTTTTGCGCTCTTCAGAAAGTCGTAACGGATACTACAGCCATATCTTTTACTGTCTATGGCTCAGAAACAAGATAAACATAGACACATAAAACATAGACAACACAGAAATGACAGATAAGGAAGGGCTATGACAAAAATATTGTAATTATATATTAATAGTCTTTAAAAATATATACAAAAACCTTATATAATTATAATGTGAATTATTTTTAATTTCTGTTGATTTTTGTGTAAAATTTGACCTGGATATGATCTTGACAAGTAGAAATTGTAAAGCACAGCATTTAGCACATCTCTTTTCAAGCATGTAAATGATAATCCTGTGTCTCCTGACATGTGTTTGTTTGCGCCGGGAACTCTTTGCAATCATGCGCTTTGATGTGTCGCTCCACCTTTCTTTATTACCTTTGAGCTTTCGTCTGTTTTCCTTTCCTGTTTATGCCTGCTTCTGTAATCCATCCATTACAGGTCTCGTTTTGTCTCTGTTTCTTCCTCTGCCAGGCGTTTCTCTCGAGAGCCTGGATTCTGTTGTTTCGCTTCTTCCTTCCCAACAGCTTGTGCACCAAATGGATGTGAAGTATTCCCTCTTCTCTACACCTGACCTTCTGTTTACTGCTGCTGTTCTGAAGAGGAGGGAACAGTTCTCCTCTTGAACATTACTATAGTCCTGGTAGGATGGAGAGTTGTAGTTCTTCATATACTATTAGTGCTTCAGTATGTGTCACTGTGACCTGACCTTTGTTGTGTCTTGAAGCGGATGTGAATGAGAATTTCTTTCTCAGAAAAATACATTTTCAAGTAGCATATTTGCTCCCAGTTCAATTGCAATGCATGCAGTTTATTTTTTTCAGGTGAAAAGCTCCTGCTACAAGATTTTGCAGATAATTTAGAGCAGGGGTTTTCAAACTGTAGGAGGCGCCCACAGGGGAGCGCCAGCACCTATTAAGAAGAGCGGCGAGACATTGAGGCGTGCACTCGAGTAAATTATGATGACAATTTTAATGCGTGCTCTATAGGGAATAATATGATTAACATTAGCTCCACAGCTAACTATCAGGCACCTGTAGAGTTAATGCGTTCCAGTAAAATATACACAAATAAAATGGACAAAATGGAGCCATCTGACAAAAACATGCCCTTCTAAATCAAATCAGCAGGATGCCCATCTGGATCTTCCACTTCCTTTGTACTGGCTACGTTTACATGGACATCAGTAATAGTTATTTGCCTTAATCTGAACGAGTTCTTTTTGAATGTTGTGTCATCAGGCTATCCACGTTTCCTGCACATCCCATGTAATTTTGGATATTTCATCTTTAATTTCTCGAATTTAACTGCAGTTTGGCAGTTTAACTTTTACTCATGAACATTTCATTTATTTTTCTGTGACAAACTGGATTATTTGACGCGAATATGAAGGACTGGTGGAGGAGTGTTGTTTTATTGACACCGCACGTCGAATGAAAAGGAAAAAACTTTAGCATTTGGTGATGTGTGTGTGTGCGCACATGTACAGTCCTTTACTGACAGCCGTGTGTGTGGATCTTGTCACAAAATGCGGCGAAAATTCCTACATGACGGTAGTAGTTTGATTGCAGTGTTTCAATAATGCCACTAATATATGCATACTCCACGGCTGTATATTTATGTATCAATGTAACTAATTACATGCAGCAAGTAATATGTAAATGATGTTTGCGCATGCATTATAATTTTGGCTCAAGAGAGGGGTGCCTAAAAGTTTAAAAAGATGTTACATGTATTTTTTTTTCTTCTCTTTTTCTACATCACTTTTTTTTGGAAGAGACTATAAAGGGTATTGAAAACAAATATACAGTGATCAACATACTGTAAATGAGTACAGTCCATTTTAAAAATTTATATTTTTATCCATTTTACATTAAATATAGGTCATATTTTTGGTGCAAATGAAAAAAAAAAACAGATTAACTAAACAGATATTTTTATTTAAACATTTTAGTAACCAAACATCGTTAGGAATAGAAAGATAATACTTGAAATTTATGCAAAATTTGGGTGGGTATTTCATACATTTTAGTTTCTCTTGAATTTTGTTCTTGAAAAAACAAAAAATTTAATATTTTTCCCTATAACATACAAATTTGGGAGTACTATTTTTGGACCGTTATTATAAGTTAATTTGTTAGATTAGCTCCAGATTTGCCTTTAGTGCTAACTTATCTAATGTACACTACCTGAGTAAAGACTTGTCACCTATACATTCTATTCTAATTGATCATTTGGTATCAAAAGTGGCTTTTACGAAAGGCAATGGCCTCTAGATTCCGCTTATTTTAACAAAATAAAATATGATCATGCCTTGATTTTTAAATTTTTTAATAAGGACAGTTAGATCTGACTTCACGAAGACAAAAGTCTTGTCACTCAACAGAAATAATGTACAGTATAGAATGTAAAGTCATGGTGCAGTGGGAAAGGAATGAATATTGTGTATGACTCCATCATGAGCTTGGAGGACTGCATCCATACATCTCTGCAATGACTCAAAATCACTTATTAATAAAGTCATCTGGAATGCCAAAGAAAGTGTTCTTGCAGGACTCCCAGAGTTCATCAGGATTCTTTGGATTCATCTTCAGTGCCTCCTCCATCTTACCCCAGACATGCTTGATAATGTTCATGTCTGGTGACTGGGCTGGTCAATCCTGAAGCTCCTTGACCTTTGCTTACAGGAACTTTGATGTGGAGGCTGAAGTCTGAGAAGTAGCGCTATCCTGCTGAAGAATTTGCCCTCTCCTGTGGTTTGTAATGTAATGAGCAGCACAAATGTCTTCATACCTCAGGCTGTTGATGTTGCCATCCACTCAGCAGATCTCTTGCACGCCCCCATACTGAATGTAATCCCAAACCATGATTTTTCCTTTACCAAACTTGTACAATAGCTCTTAATCCTTTTAGCTTGGCTTGAATAAAAGCACTTTTTAAACATTTTAATTTAAGGTCGATATTATTAGCCCCCTCAAGATTCTTTTTCTTCGATTGGCTACAGAACAAACAACTGTTATCCAATAAACTTGCCTAATTAATTAGGATAATAACTTTATCTCAATTAAGCTGAATACTAGTATCTTGCAAAATATCTAGTAAAATATTACTCATGACAAAGATAAAAAGAAATAAGTTATTAGAAATCAATCATTAAAACTATTATATTTAGGAATGTGTTGAAGAAAATCTCTCCATTAAACAGCACTTGGGAATTATTTTTAAAGGAATTTACATTTCAAAGGAGGACTAATAATTTGAACTTCATTTGTATATTCTTAACATAAATGATAAGCTTTTGTCAGATTTATTCTAGGTCACACAAGACATCAGCAATGCAGAGACCTGCGTGAAGCTCATTTTTATTCCTCGCACTTAGTCAGCTAGCTTTTTACTTATTTCCTTTTGAACGATTTCATTTCAAATTATTATTTCTTGATTGCTTTTTTTTATAGCTCAGGAGCTTTAAATGAATAAACTAAGTGAGTGAGGAATGCATAAACAACCTGGATATTGATATAATAATATCTAATTTCTTTTGCTGTACATTATGTTCTTCAATTCTTTTTTCTGTCTTAATAGTTGAATTGTTTTTGGCTAAAATGAGAAAGTATTTAAGCACTCAGGTATTAATTACATAATTAAAGTGTAGTATGAACCTGAAAACAGTTTGTAACTTCTTTAAAAAGGATATCACCGCTGTGTAAGCTGCAAAATAAAATTATTTTAGAATGTCACATGCTTGTGTTTTAAACATTCAGAGTACAAACGTTTTTTTCCACCACTGAACTAAAAAATTAAACAGGTAATTGTGACTTTTATCTACAATTCAAGAGTTTAAACTTAGCTCACAATTTATACATAACTTGTTTGGCGTGCTGTCCCAGGAGAAAGCCCTGAGCTCAAGGGATCCTCGAGCCCAGAGCTCCCCCTTTTGCAGGTTGAGGGGAGATTGAGCTCAGGTTGATCTCAAACTCCCCAGCTGCTGAGGCCAAGGCGAACTTCCTGAGAGTAAGACATTAGATTTATCTATAATATAGAGCACATTTGGATGGTGGGAGGAAACCAGGGAACCCGGGGGAAACCCACGCGGACACAGGGAGAACATGCAAACTCGGCACAGAAATACCAGATGGCCCAGCGAGTGGTCCCAAGTCACTATATATATATATATATATATATATATAAATAAATATATAAATAAAAAAAAAATAAATAAAATAAAAAAAAAAAAAATATATATATATATATATATATATATATATATATATATATATATATATATATATATAGTGACTTGGGATCCTTTGATTGGAGGATCATGATTAGCTAATGTGGACCAGCTGGGTCATTCATGAGCACATGCTCCTCTTGAAATTAGTTTAAAATTAAACTTCATTTCTTAGTTTTTTTTTCGTAGAATTTGTCTCAATTCTGATTTTTTTTCCTCAAAATTGTGAGATATAAACTCATTCATCATTCATTGACCCTAGTATATAAGAGGGAATGAGAGTGTAAGGGAGTGTATGGTTTCCTAGTGATGGGTTGCAGTTGAGCATAAAAAAACAGAAAACATGTATACAGTTGAAGTAAGAATCATTAGCCCTCTTGAATTATTAGCCCCCCTGTATATTGTTTCCTCAAAAAGGAGAGAAGATTTTTTCAACGCGTTTAAACATAATAGTTTTAATAACTCATGTCTAATAACTGATTTATTTTATCTTTGCCATGAAGACAGTAAATAATATTTGACTAGATATTTTTCAAGACACTAGTATTTAACCTAACATGCCATTTAAAAGGCTGAACTAGGTTAATTAGGTTAACTAGGCAGGTTAGGGTAATTAGGCAAGTCATTATATAATGATAGTTTGTTCTGTAGACAATCAACAAATATTGGTAAAAAGGCTAACAATTTTGACCTTAAAATTATTTTAAAAAAATGTAAAGCTGCTTTTATTCTAGCCAAAATAAAACAAATAAGACTTTCTGTAGAAGAAAAAATATGATCAGACATACTTTGAAAAAATTCTTGATCTGTTAAACATCATTCAGACAATATTTAAAAAAGAAAAAAATCCACAGGAAGGCAAATAATTTTGACTTTAACTGTATACCTCATCAGCAAACAATATGCATTGACATTTCTCTCCAGTTTTTGCACTGTTTTCTGCTGAAACTTTTATCAAACTTACCTTGTTAACTTTTTACTTTGTTGTCTTCCTACTCCAGTCGGTGCGTGACAATCCTATCTCAAAAGATCAAGGGAAATGCATTTTTCATTACATGACCTCTACAATGTGAGTGAGAAATAAATGTGGTCCTTGGATTCTGTGTAACACCGTAACGTTTCCACAACTCAGCAACTCAAGGCATTTTCTGGCGAATACACTTTCTCAGGGACTAAAAGTTTCCTGACTTCTAACTTTCTGTTTGATACCAAGATAAACCCTTGCTCTACAAAAAGACAAAAGAAAGAGTCTTTGAATAAATGTACTTGAGGAAATCAAACCCATATGAGACAGCACTTGGTCTCTCTGATTCCTCCTGAGCTCTCAGATTTCTCTGTGAGCTTTTTGTTTTTGACATTCTGCAGAGATGAAGTGGCAGCTCAGGTGATGTGCTGGAGAAACACCTGGCACTGGGAGAAAACACACACACGCAAAAGCACACAGGCACGCACAATCCAACACAAATATTCTGATTAAATGACACAGATAAGTCAAACACACCTGTAGTTTTCCACATTCTCCAATTAGGTTTTACATTATGGGGATTTTAAATGTAGTAATGTAAAGGAGGGGGCGGCCTGGTGGCTCAGTGGTTTGCACTGTCAACTCACAGCAAGAAGGTCACTGATTTGAGTCCCGGCTGTGCCAATTGGCATTTATGTGTGTTGTTTGCATGTTCTCCATGTGTTTATGTGGGTTTCCTCTGGTTGCTCCGGTTTCCCCAACAGTCCAAATACATGCGCTAAAACTGAATTGAATAAACTAAAACCAGCCTTAGTGTATTAGTGTGAATGAGTGTGTATGGGTGTTTCCCAGTACTGGGTTGCTGCTGGAATAGCATATGCTGGAATATTTGGTGGTCCATCTGATAAATTAGAAACTAAGACGAAGGAAAATGAATGAATGAATGATTTGAGAAGTGGGGGGAATCACATTTACATGCCTTAAGGAACTAAGGTGAGACAAAATCCTGTTAATAATTATAAATATTAATAATAAATTGTTAATAATAACAAAATTCAATTTCAATCTAATGTTAAATGTAAAAGAAACTGTGCTGAATCACTATTCTGAAATATGAATTGCAAATAGACAGCAGCTAACTTAATATGTAGGCTAATTACGTATAATATTTATCAATTTTTTAAACAATTGTCTTTCATGCCTCAGTTTAGTTAATGAAAATGTTTCATTTTTTTCTCAGAAAAAGGCCAATATGAAAAAAAATATTTCATTAAATATTACTTTGTGTAAATATGTTGTAAAATATTTTTTAACTATAAAATTATTTAGTAAAACTGAAAATGCCATGTTATTCTCCAAATGAGAACATTTTCTTTTATTTCAACATCAGAATATAAACTTACCGTCCACTTTATTAGGTACACTTTAGTAGTACCAGGTTGGACCCCCTTTTGCGCTCAGTACTACCTTAATCTTTCATGGCATAGATTCAGCAAGGTGCTGGAAATATTCCTCAGAGATTTTGGTCCATATTGACATGATAGCATCACGCAGTTGCTGGAAATTTGTTGGCTACACATTCATGATGCAAATCTCCCAATCCTCCACATCCCAAAGGTTCTCTATTGGATTGAAATCTGGTGACTGTGGAGGCCATTTGAGTACAGTGAGCTTACTGTCATGTTCAAGAAACCAGTCTGAGATGATTTGCGCTATATGACATGGCGCGTTATCCTGCTGTAAGTAGCCATCAGAAGATGGGTACGCTGTGGTAATAAAGAGATGGACATGGTCAGTCACAATATTCAGGTAGGCTGTGGTGTTGACGCAATGCTCAATTGTTACTAATGGGTCCAAGAAAATATCCCCCACACCATTACACCACCAGCAGCCTGAACCGTTGATACAAGGCAGGATGGATCCATGCTTTTAGGTTGTTGATGTCAAATTCTGACCCTAACATCTGTGTGTCGCAGCAGAAATCGAAACTCATCAGACCAGGCAACGTTTTTCTGGCACCAACAGCCATGCCACATTCAAAGTCACCGGTTTGAACTGCAGCAGATCGTCTTGACCATGTCTACATGTCTAAATGCATTGAGTTGCTGTGATTGGATGCTCAATTTTGGATAGTGTGTATGCAAAATTATAATCTTCTTCTTTTTTTTATACATTTTTATTTTAAATTTAGAAGATAAATTTATAAATAGTTTGCAGAACTATCCTGTTAGTTTTAGTCTAATAGTTTGCAAAAAAAAAATCAGTTTTACTCAAAACTATACATTTCAAATCCAGAAAATGTTGTTATTCCAATAGTTTTTTTATCAAACTATATTTTAGAAGATTACAGTTTTTACCGTATTGTAATCAGATTAATGCTGATAAACTTCATTCAAAACTATTAAAAAACAACAACAATAAATCACAATTATGATCTTCTTCTTTTTATTGTTTTTCTTTTTCAATTTTGGGGTAAAATATGACAATTCTTTCCCCAAAAGATTTCATTCATTCTTTCATTCATTTACCTTTGGCTTGGTCTTGGATTTATCGGAGGTCGCTACAGCAGAATGAACCACCACTTATTCCAGCATATGTTTACACAGTGGATGCCCTTCCAGCTGCAACCCAGTACTGAGAGAAACACACACACACACACACACGGCCAATTTAGTTAATCCAATTCACCTATAGTGCATGTCTTTGGACTGTGGGGGAAATAGGAGTTCCTGGAGAAAAACCCGCGCCAATACGGGGAGAACATGCAAACTCCACACAGAAATGCCAACTGGCCCAGCCAGGACTTGGACCAGCAACAGTGCAAACCACTGAGTCACTGTGCTGCCCCCACAAGATTTCATCTTACACATTCTGCACTTGATTATATTGCAATATTTCTTTGTCTATAATCCTGCAGTATTTGTAGCTCAAATTGCAGCATTTAAGCATTGCGTATACATGACAAGATGGATTATGAGCATCATGGGGGCTTTTGATTACTATTTATCCCCCAAACCATTCAAGATAACATTGATTTATGTGACTGTGTAGAAAATATGTGTTTTCTACAGCCCGCTGGAGAGAAATGAGGAGAGAAAGGAGACCCCGTGGAGGATTAATAGGGAGTGATATCATTTCTACATAAGTTTGCCCCAGTCTCCAATCTGGAATCTAACTGTGAATGTAAAACAGCAGAAATAGATGGATACTCGCTGCCACTTACCAGCCTACAGTTATATTAACAGGCACATGTGATATTATATTCCATCAGGGTTATTTATTTGCAGTATTAAACTGTAGATTCGTGGTTAAAATCTTGACAGTTCACTCACCACATAAATGAACATACATTTCCTTGGAAAGAAAAACTGTGCATGATTTGTACAACTGTTGGTTTAAGTCTATTTTTCTTTGCATAGAATATTTTCATGCTTGCATTGCATTTTTAATATTATTTTATTCTACAACCCCAAATCAGAAAAGTTTGGGACAGTATGGAAAATGCAAATATAAAAAGCAGTGATTTCCAAATTTACTTTGACTTGTTTTGCATTGCAGACAATATGAACACATATAGGGCCCTATCATACACCCGGCGCAGTGTGGTGCAAGACGCGGCGCAATAGTCTTTTGCTAGTTTCAGCTTAGCGTAAGAGTCGTTTTGAGGCATTGCGCTACGTTGTTTAAATAGCAAATGCATTAGCGCTCATTTGTGCGTCCATAAGCGTTCTGGTCTATAAAGGAAGGCATTCTTAGGCAGATCGCTGGCACGTTGCTATTTTGAGAAACTATAATAGATTTTTCATTAGACCAAAACAAACCCGGTCTAAACTCCGGCGCAGAGTTGTGCCTCGCTTACACACTGCTTAATACGCACAAGAGAGCAATAGGCAAATATCTTTACATATGAAAAAATTTTAATATTAAGGATATATATTGGATATAATAAGAATAGATATAGAATATAAATATAAAGGATTAAAATATTACAAAACATATTATTTTCTAGCCTACATAAATATGAAAAATCACTGCTTTTATGTCTTCTTCATCCCGGGAGGCTTTTTCAGTTCATTCATAACAATTTGCTTTTGTATAATGTTATTATTATTAGCAGTATTATTTATTATATCCATATTTATATTTGTTTTATTAAAAACAAGCTTAGATTTGCCCACCTGTCAGGTTTTAGACCATATGGGGCACAGCATGTGTTTTAGGATATAACTCAGGTTTTTGAGCACACTTTGTTATTATTGTTCATTTATTCGTTTGCTGGAAATTAGAACTGAATTTAGGAATTGTTTTGAAACGAATATTTGCGCTTAACAAACAAAATTAACTATTTATAGGCTAATTGATGTCTGTGCGTAAAGGTTTCCCTATCCAAGAGCGAAAGTGAAAGTAGATCCATTATCTCTCATTATCACGCAGTAGATGCTCTGTTTAACTGTTTTCTGTTAAAAAACTGTCAACTGTTTGCTTGTGAAATGCTCATTTTTTCCACTTAGACTTACTTTGCGTCCTGTAAATAGCGAATGTGCTTATGGTGCGACGCAGCTGGCTCTTAAAGGGAATGGGAGATGAGACTCTAATTGGTTTTTTCTCAAAACACACCTATAACTCATTAAGAAAATAAACTTAACCCTTTTAGACCATGCGCCACGGCGCAAGGCAGATTTTCCCGTCCTTAAATTAGCAAAAACGCGTTCTGACACGCCCTGAAAGCGTTTGTGCCCTGCGCATGGACCGTCAAAATAGAGCCCATACTGTTTTGTCTGGTCAACTTCATTTCATTTGTGTGTGTGTGTGTATACATACACATACATACGTACATATATATTTTTTCCCGGTGAAACGAGTGCTTGCAGGATCGGGAAATCCCACATTCAGAGAATCCAATAAACTTTCTATATCACAGCCATAGGAGAAATGTTTCCTGACTTTAAAACGCTGGCTGCAGTGGCGCTAGTAAATCCGGTCTTTGGTCACGAGAAGTCGACTTTCCGGGGCAAAGACAGTGTCCCTTGATGCGTTTGATTACACACAGGCAAGCACCCAGTTCAAGTCAACGCAGGAGGAAGATATGAGTTAAGGCAGACAGGAGTTTTTGTTTATTTGTCAAATAAATAAATGGATAATTTAGCCTATATGCTCGTCATGCAAGTTTATTATTAAAATATGAATGAAAAAAGCGATTAGAAAGTCTGCAAATTAAATAACGATCATAAGTTATGACGTAAATTTTACAACCCTCTCTGGCAAAATACCGGACAATGAGAAAGTCTAATGTGACTTAGACTTAGATACATAGCCTTTTTTGGAATGCGTTGCAGGTCTGAATGAGAGGAAAGGATGCTATATTACAATATATATATATATATATATATATATATATATATATATATATATATATATATATATATATATATATATATATTGTAATATAGCATCCTTTCCTCTCATTCAGACCTGCAACACATTCCAAAAAAAAGGTTGTGACAGGAGCAGTTTAGGGCTAGTAATCAGGTAAATTGGTTAAATTATGATGCCATATGAAACAGGTGATGTCAACAGGTGATTATAATTATGATTTGCTACAAAAGCAGCATCCAAGAAAGGTCTAGTCTTTTAGGAGCAAAGATAGGCGGAGGATCGCCAGTTTGGCAAGAAATACATAAGAAAACTAATGAAATGTTTAAAAACAATGATCATCAAAGAAAGATAAATAGATATTTGGATATTTTACCTTCAACAGTACATAACATCAATAAAAGATTGAAGAAATTTGGAGGAATTTCAATGAGTAAGGGATAGGTGCAAGCCTATGCTGAACTTTCGTGATCTCTGATTCCTCAGGCGGCACTGCATCAAGAATCATTATTCATTTATATGCAATATCATCACATGCGCTCAGTACTACTTTGGAAAACCTTTGTCAAGTACCACTATACATAGATCCATCCACAAATGCTAGTTATGCTGCGTTCAGACCAGACGCGGAGAAAGTGCAAGTGATTTACATGTTTAGTCACTGCAAAGATGTGACTGGATATGCGTGAATGAGGCAGAGTGAATGATGCGATTCATGAAAATGAAGCGGTGTGAGTTGAGGATTTTTGCACGAATCACTCGAGTTGGAAAATCTGAACTTCAGTGGACATTCGCACTACGTTAACCAATCAGGAGCTTTCTCTTGTAGGGGTGTGATTATGATGTAGCGCCTGTTGTTGGGAACCCAGGGTAAAATCCTACTGCCGACACCGGACAACAGTTCACCAAACTGGGCTTGGCTCAGTCGGAAGCACCGCTGAAAGCTTCCATCATCCAGGTTAAGTTTCTGGGGGAGTTGATGAACTCATAGAGCTGGTACACCTCAGAATAAATCTAGTGGACTAAGGCATGGCTCCAAACGAATCAATGCTGTTTTTCAGTCTTCCTAAAGCACATGAATCACAGCTACTATCTCAATAAAATCCATGTTAGCCATTTAGCAACTAAGCTAGAGTCACCAGGCAGACAGAAGCCCCGCCCATGATGCCAATCTGCATCTGTTTTGAAGTGAATTTGAAATGTGAATGAAGAGAGTAAAGTCAAAATGTTCAGCTGTCTATTTACAGGCAAATAGCGCCATTTATCCACGCGTCCTGCATCTGTTGTGAATACAGCATTAAAACTGTACTGTGTCAAAAAGAAGCCCTGTGTTAACAGTGTCCAGACGAGGCCATTCTCGACTTCACTGGGCTCAGAGGCATCTGGGATGTCTCATGTACTGTGGTCAGATGAATCAGTATTTCAGGTATTTTTGGTAGAAATGGATGCTGTGTGCTCTGGAACAAAGAAGCAAAGGATCAAAGTCCAAAATCAAGGGTCTGTCACGATGTTGGGTTTTGTTAGTGCCCTTGGCAAAGGTAACTTGCACTTTTGTGATGGCACTACTAATTCTGAAAAGCACATAGAGATTTTGGAGCACAATATGCTGCCTTCTTTTCCATGCATATTTCAACAAGACAATGCTAACCATACAGGTACTTGACTGGCCTGCCTGAAGCCCCGACCTGTCTCCAACAGAAAATGTGTGGCACATTTGGAAGTGCAAAATGTGACAGCAAAGACCTTGTACTGTTGCCCACCTTAAGACTTGTTTGCAGGTAGAATGGGACAAAATGACGCCTGAAACACTTCATTACTTGGTGTCTTCAGTCCTTAAACATCATTTAAGTGTTGTGAAGAGGATTGACAACATTACAAATTAGCAAATGTTTTACTGGTCCAACTTTTTTTGAAATGTGTTGCAAAAACCAAAATTGTAAACAAATACAAATCATGAGCAACACTTTAAAAAAGTTTGTTGTATTGTCTGCAAGGAATACAAGTCAAAGTAGATTTGGAAATCACTACTTTACTTTTTCACTTGTGTTTTCCATCCTCTCCCAACTTTTTCTGATCTGGGCTTGTAATTACTTCACAATATTACTGTTTTTACTGTATTTTAATCAGATAAATGCTGCCTTGGTGTGCATAAGTGACTTCATTCAAAAACCAAAAACCTTTAAAGTCTTAATTTAAAGATGAAGAGAGAGAGCGTGGGGTCAGAAAGATGAAATTGTCTAAAATCAATAGCAATGAATGGACACCAACCGCTGGCCAAGAAATTGCCATTGATGATGCAGACCTTAAAATGCTAGAGAAATTTATTTTTTAAGCCATAAATGATGTACTGATTTTAAAAATACAAAGTTATATAAGTTATAGTTGTATAATATATATATATATATATATATATATATATATATATATATATATATATATATATATATATATATATTTAGATAACTATATAATATATATAACTATATAACTTATATTTTTCTTTGCAGAAAATATTTGTATTTTTAAAATCAGTACATCATCTATGGCTTAAAAAATAAATTTCTCTAGCATTTTAAGGTCTGCATCATCAATGGCAATTACTTGGCCAGCGGTTGGTGTCCATTCATTGCTATTGATTTTAGACAATTTCATCTTTCTGACCCCACGCTCTCTCTCTTCAGATGCTGAATTGAAAGACATATTAAAATTCTGACCATAGTGAACGTTATATCCCAGTTCTTAGTATCAACACTGGTCAATATTACATTTTTAACTGTTGATCGATAGAAGATCTTGGTGACTATTTAGGGTTTGATTGAACGCTTATGATGTACTGAAAACAGAAAAGTTTTCTTTGACATTTTTCAAGAGTTTTGTGTATAAACGTCTAGGGTATAAAAATATGGTAAACATTTAAAAATGACTGGAATAAGGTAGAGTGCAGGTATGATCAAACAAGGGCCTGGAAATGATGAAACAGCCAGTAATTTACTTATAGAGAAGAACTTCACTTCACTTTAAATTTTTAAACTTACTTTACTTTGAAGGGAAGAAAAATGGCCAAAATCAAAAAAATCAACAAGACAAACTGTAGGAGTCCATCTATTAGTTCAATGACGAAACTAACAGCATGGTCAAAGGTTTAATGCATGTGAGCCTTTTCTAGTGCTTATGAAAATAATTTTATTATTTATTATAATTTATTTTATTAGTTTTTTAGCTCCGAATTCAATCTGACTCCAATTTCAAGGATCCTAAAATTTAGATTATATTTCTAATTGTAAGAACGGATCACATTCATCATTTATGATTTAATTTAGAGTTTTGATATTTTCTGAGGTCCGATATTCTAATTGTACGTTCATTAGTGACCAACATCGCTCAGAGTTCCACGCCCCGGGTTTGCGCATCTTCTCACGGACAATATTGTCGACACTCTGAAAATAGTCAGAGGATGCAGGATTAACTATATTTGAATAAGCTGGTCGCATTAACGCTTACCTAGTCTTAAAAAAACAGATCCTTAGCCAAGCCCATACAACTTGCTACTTCCAGTGGTTAAATGATTAAAAGGTCTACATGTTATTGGCACACTATGGCTAACAATAATCAAATGCGCCTATTAATCAATTCAATTATGCCACAATAAAGGTAATGAAGACTCCTCTAATCTACTGGATACAATGAATTTGCAAAACTCCAGAATTAATCAAAACTTAACATTTTATTTGTCAGGTAAAATTGTATTCTGCCAATTACATAATAAATCATCAGGAAGCCAATTCAGAGATGAGACTAACAATATAACATCCATTAATCAAAGATAAATCAAAGAATTATAAATGCATACCTGACCAGAGAAATACATTGCAGCATAAGGGCCTACTCACACTATGCCATCCGTACCGTGCCCAGGCCCGTTTCCCGGATCGTTTGAGAAGTGTGAGTGCGCTGAATCGCGCTCAAGCACGGTTCACTTGGCCGGCCCTGGCCCGGTTGGAAGAGGTGTGCCTGAGCGCGGTACACTTGGGCTTTGGCGCGGTACGCTTGTGTGTGAGCGCGAAACGCGCCAAAGCCCGAAACCGAAAGCGAGACGTGACTTTTAAGGGACTGTTTGATATGGATTTATTAATCATTCTTACTGTTCAGTGATCGCAAACTGCCGTAGTTTATTAAAGACGCAAACTCCTCACAGCACGCCAGCTGCGCGCCTTCAGCAGACCTCCTCATTCCTGCAGCACGAGAGCTTTGATTGTTTATGAGCGCCAAAAGTGGCGGATCTGTTCGGTAAAATATCTGACTGCGTGTCACGGCATCCCTAAGGACTGTTTGGCGAAATATTTGACTGCATGTCACTGCATAACAAACGACTGAAACGATATAACTAGAGAAATCTCCACTGTGCTGCTGAGTGAGAGAGCGTATGGCAAGCCGTTTTAACATTTAAACCTTGTTCTGACTATCCATAAATATATTTAGAGATATAATTATATATTTTGACATAATTATATATTTTGACAAGTCATTATTATAATTCGACTTGTCAGAATGACAATTAGAGATATCTGCAATTACAATTGTACTAG
Organism: Danio rerio; assembly: GCF_052040795.2. Classification (NCBI taxonomy): domain Eukaryota; kingdom Metazoa; phylum Chordata; class Actinopteri; order Cypriniformes; family Danionidae; genus Danio; species Danio rerio. The sequence continues at coordinate 12,320,230 of NC_141025.1, forward strand.
TACGAAATCAGATTGGAGATATCTGCAAATATATTATGACTAGTCATATTCCTCCATTGACTTCCATTGAAAAATATTTGCAGATATCTCTGAGTTTTGACTCGTCAAAAATCCAATTCAAGATATCTACAACTGTAATTCGACTATTAGTAAATTAATTAGAGATATCTTCAAATATATTTGTAAATATCTCTAAATATTACGAATTAAAGACATCTCCAAATGTATGACTAAAAACTCAGTTAGAGATATCTCTAATTACAATTGTGACTAGTCAAAACTCATTTAGAGATATCTGCAAATATTTTTCAATGGAAGTCAATGGAGGAATATGACTAGTCATAATATATTTGCAGATATCTCCAATCTGATTTCGTACTAGTACAATTGCAATTGCAGATATCTCTAATTGTTATTCTGACTAGTCGAATTATAATTATGACTAGTCAAAATATAATTAGAGATATCTCTAAATATATTTATGGAGTCAGAACAAAGATTTGAATGCTAAAAAGGCTTGCCATAGAGAGCGCTTCTGAACAGCGCAGCAGCGATGACGTAAGCGTGCCGAGGCCCGATATGGTGTGAGCGCGGGCCGTCGGGGGAGACGGGAGGGGGGACAAGCGTGCTTTGGCCCGGTTCGAGGCAACTGTACCTAGTGTGAGTACGGCCTAAGTCTCAGAGATGCTGCAATGGGATGTCTTTTTACAAGATCTCCCCCCGTCCTAAAGCACATCCTGCCTTATATACTCAAGTCAAAACAAACAGCCATAAATTCAAGACAATAGAGGTGTCACAGAAACCCTGGCCTGGTGATTTTGAGGACTTAACCATCTCTGAGGAGGGAGAGCATCTTATCAAGATCTTATAGAAGTCAAAAACCAAATCAACATATACCAGTAAAATATTACTGTAAAATTAAGACCACTTTACCAATCACACAGAGACATTTAAAATGATACCAAACATGAATATAGTGCTGCAAGATACACCATATTAAAACCTTGAACATTTTATGTGAAATGTGCTCTAATCAGAAGGTGACATAAGGGGCAAGAAGGGGGGTTTAGTTGGAAGGAGAAGGGTGACTTTCTCGCATTACCCCCTGCTGTAATGTAGCTCTGTTTCTCCAGCCTGTGTTTGCATTGTCAACAGTGATTTGAATAGAACAGTGGAACAGTTGGTTTCTTCATCACTTCTCAGATTAGAAAATGCATTGGAACATTGCATCTTGTCTCATGAAATTCCATAACAGTTCTCAGGGTCTGATATTTTGGATCCTTACAAAACTATGATAATTGAATCCCGAAACCTCTAATCTTCCTAAACAAATAAAACTGTGAAATAGAAACAAAACAGCTTCAGCATATATGATGCCTAAATAAACTAGACTCCTGCAAAAAACATAATAATAATCTATGCAGGTCTCTGTTCTGCATGGTAGGTCACATATAGTCTTGTAGGATACTTTCATTCTGGCGTTAAAAAGGAATTTTGCTGTTATCTAATTACCTAGCTGACTACTGTATTTTGAGGTGCTACGTAGTATCATTGTAGCTTCTACAGCCAATGTACAGCTGCAAAGATTCTTGATTATTACGCCAAATACTAGCCATATCAGCTTAGAAAATAGCAACTTTTCAGTTTTTGTTAGTTTTGGAAGCTTTAAATGGGACAATTGTCAAAACTCTATTTTTGCTTTTCTTATTTATTTATTTTTTTATATTAAAGTTTTTATATATATATATATTTTTTTTTTTTGAGATGCTAATGGTCTAATTCGATTCAAGATCTATGCTAAGCTAAGCTAAAAGTGCTCAAGTCAGACTCGGAGATCCGTTAAATGCATTCACAGACGGAGAATCTCAACTGTTTAACTACAGGGGACCTGTAATATGAGCCTATTTCCAAAAAAAAAAAAGAAAAAAAAAGTGCAGTGTTGTTTTAAAATCTCAACGTTAACAATGTTGATAATTCCTAAAATATTAAAATTGACTGCATGTGGTAGATCTTTTCCATTTGACAAACAAATTCTGGAGAAGTTTTTCTACTGTAGCACAGTTTTGACGGAAGAAACTCTCAGTCAGCTTAAATCTAGATTATAGATGCATCTTTTTGCATTAGCATACACATAACAATCAAACACAATCTTCAAATCCCAGGCTGCACCCGAAATACTTCCATACTTAATAGTAAGCTACAAACAGTATGCGTCCCCTGAAGTGAAAACTGAGATTAAATCTGACTTGAAATAACTAAAAAAAAAAAATCATGATGTTTTTCCACAAAATATTAAGCGGTACAGCTAGCAAACTTCTAGTATCCATCATTATGAATCAAAGTCCTTAAAGTCTGTGAACTAGAAGTTGCTGAGACTTTTGAGTATGTCGACGCACTTCTAACTGAAACCGAATATTAAGTAGGGGGCGGGGCTTTCTTTTGCACATCATTCACTCAGAGCAAACTAAGAGGGCGTGGTTAAGAATATTGTAGCAGAAGCATCAAACTGACTCCAACAGAAGAATCCAACATAGACTCATGAAAACAAAGCCCTATATACGATTTGATGTCGTTCTTTTTCTCGCTTACCAGCTGACTGCTTACCTTTGTATGGATGGCTTTCCCGCTGTTAACAGTTTGTCTAGTTAGCTCAGGGGTGTCCAAACTCGGTCCTGGAGGGCCGGTGTCCTGCATAGTTTAGCTCCAACTTCCTTCAACACACCTGCCTGGAGCTTTCTAGTATACTTAGAAAGAGCTTGATTAGCTGGTTCAGGTGTGTTTAATTGGGGTTGGAACTAAAATGTGCAGGACACTGGCCCTCCAGGACCGAGTTTGGACACCCCTGAGTTAGCTCATCACGTATTTCGCAGGATTTGAGACACATATCAAAGCTGAACATGATGATGGGGGTCGAGTCCAGTGAAGAACAGTTCCAGAAAGTGGGTAAGAAAAAAAAACAGAAGCCGAAAAATAATATTAACAAGTAAATAACAGGGTGAAAATGTGGTAGATCTGAAAATGTGGTAAAAATCAGGAGAGGGGTTTGCTTTTTTTCTGGATTGCTTTTGAAAACACTGTTGAATGGGCTTAGGGAAGGAGAAGGTGGGCCAGTTAGTCAGTCGTTCAGGCAGTCGACAGCGTCCTCTGGTAGATTTATGCAAGCACGGCAGGTGCGAATGGCACTCGTGAGATAAATTTGAGATCTGAAAAAGTGTACACAGCGGCCTCTGGTGGACTCGCGAAAACAAAAACTGCAAAAAACATAGCTCTTGGCATGTATTTGGCGCCCTCCAGAAATGTATATAGGTGTACGTAATCAGAATGAGCCTGGGTTAAAAGAACCACAACTCCAAACGTTAAAACTTTGATTACCAAAACAAACATTTTTCAGTGAACTAACTTGCATGGATTAATTAATTAACATGCTCTATTGTGGCTGTGAATTTAGAACAGTTTTAATTAATTTGTAAAAGGAATTAAGTTTCTTGCCCTTGAAAAGAAGAAACGATCAAAGAAGAGAAATGAGAATTATTGAGACTGAAGGGGATTTATTTTCACACTGAACTGAGTTTGACATTGAATCAGTGCCGCACTTCGATTTGTCTCTTGTTTATCAGAATGGACTCTATTATGAGATTGATCCAGCGGCTGCAGCGAAGCACTAAAGCTCTATTTAAAGGCACTCGAGACCATTTTTGTGTTTATTAATTTCGGAAGCTCCACTGTTAAGTAAACAACTTATTTGTTTGATGTTAACCTTGTGTGTTCTACGAGATTAAAGTCGCTGCCTTTCAACTCTAAGCTTTCTTTGTTCTCTGTACTTTACCATCAGAAACGTATTTAACAGAAATACTCTGTTGCTTATTTTGGTCATGGACTGCCCTCTTAATAGATCGATACATTACTGAAAAGTGGACTGGGGGATGGCATGGTGGCTCAGTGGTTAGCACAGCAAGAAGGTTGCTGGTTCGAGTCTCGGCTGGGCCAGTTGGCATTTCAGTGTGGAGGTTTCATGTTCTCCCCATGTTGGGGTGGGTTTCCTCCGGGTGCTCGGTTTCCCCCACAGTCCAAAGCCATGAGCTATAGTTGAATTGGGTAAACAAAATTGGCTGTAGTGTATGAGTAAGTGTGTGAATGGGTGTGTATGGGTGTTTCCCAGTGAGGGGTTGCAGCTGGAAGGGCATTCACTGTGTAAAACATATGCTGGAATAGTTCATTCTACTGTGGCAACCTCTGATAAATAAGGGCCTAAGCCAAAGGAAATGAGAGAATGAATGAAAGTGAACTGGAAGTAAAGCACTCTATGCTGAACAAACCTTGCAAACATGAGCTAAATATGAGAACAGACTTTGCCAATTTAAATCTAGATTAAATTAAATTTAAATCCCATAAGGGATTGTTAAACTGCATTAATTGAGAATTCGGAACCAGAAACAGATTTTTTAATTGGAAAACTGTGTTGTGTTGACCCCTAAAGTCAAAACTGAGAATAAATATAACTTGCAGTTATTAAAAAAATAATAGTAATCATGGTTCTGAAATTATGTGCACTTCTGTACACTATACAAATATATGTAAATTAGCAGTTTTCCATATTTTTTGATTCACTTGTTTAATTTTTTAAAATCTGTTTATTTATACTTTTGAAGTGCATAATGGGACCTTGATCTTTCATCAAACAATTTTAACCTCGAAAAGTAAAAAAAATGAGACTTATTAACATTTTAATTAAACAATTGTATTGTTTCAAACTACTAAAATGTCAATAAAAGTCTCTTTGTCAAACTGTAGAGTTGAATTTTTAACAGAGCAGAAATCAGCATCCCATAATGCAACTCACAAGCATAAATAAACAGAAACTGTTAACTATTTGGAAGAATTTTAATGCAATTAATTCTTAATGCTGTCGCCTTACAGCAAGAAGATCGCTGGTTTGAGCCTCGGCTGGGTCAGTTGGTGTTTCTGTGTGGAGTTTGCATGTTCTCCCCGCTTTCGTGTGGGTTTCCTCCGAGGGCTCCAGTTTCCCCCACTGTCCAAAAACATGCGCTATAGGTGAATTGGGTAAGCTGAATTATCCGTAGTGTATGAGTGTGAATGAGTGTGTATTGATGTTTCCCAGTGATGGGTTGCAGCTAGAAGGGTATCTGCTGCGTAAAACATACAGTATGCTGGATAAGTTGGCGGTTCATTCCGCTGTGGCGACCCCTGATTAATAAAGGGACTAAGCCGAAAAGAAAATGAATGAATGAATGAAACATTAAATGTTTAGAATAATATAAGTTTCGCTGTATGTTAGACTGTCAGCATTTAAAAAATTATTAGCCCCCCTGAATTATCAGCCCCTCTGTTTATTCCCCCCCAATTTCTGTTTAATGGAGAGAAAATTTTCGACACATTTCTAAACATAATAGTTTTAACAACTCATTTCTAATGATTTATTTTATCTTTGCCATGATGACGGTAAATAATATTTGACTAGATATTTTTCAGGCAGGTTAGGGTAATTAGCCAAGTAATAAAAATAATGATAGTTTGATCTGTACACTATCTGAAAACATAGCTTTAAGGGGCTAATAATTGACCCTAAAATGGTTTTAACAATTTTTAAACTGCTTTTATTCTAGCCGAAATAAAACAAAATAAGACAATTAACAAAGTTTTAAGTTGAATAAAATGAACTTTTCTAGTTATCTAAACTTACTTCAATTATTTTTAATAAAATACTGTTAAACTTTGAAAACTTAGAAAAAATGTATTTGAAAATTATGCACTGATCTTAATTAAAATAAAGTAACAAAAACTTTATAGTGTGACTTTTTATCATACACTGTCAAATTTGCAGGATTCCACACAATCTCTTCATATTGTCCGAACACAAACCAATCAAGCCAACTTTAAGTGAACTTAACATAAAGCAGTTGTCCCCCCCAAAAAAACTCAAGAACTGTGATGTTTGAGCTTATTTTAAATAAGTTATCTGAACAAAAATTAATTTTTTTTGTGTATTTAGTAGTTTTTTTTTATTCAGTGTTTTTAAATGTAACACATTTAGGAGGAGAGACGGAGACAGGAGACGTGAAGAGACGTCCAAAGCAAAATGATGAACCTTTCAGTAATAAAAAGCAACCTATTTTGTACTGTTCCTGTACTGTACTGTTCTGAAGGCCTTCACTCTACAAATATCAAAATCTTTTATTTAATGTTAGACCAACTCGCTTGGCTAAACCTGATCAACATCTTCTAAAAAAAAAAAAAAGAAAGATAAATCCAACATAAAAAGGAAGAATATTGAGTTGGATAGCATCGTGAATCAAGACCCTGTGATCAGTAAACAAGCAGGTTCCTCAGAGATAAAGGGATTTTCACTAGAAAAGATCGAAAGTGTCAGATCTGGGTTTGAATCGGGATTAGTTTTTTTCACTTGTATGAGATGTGGAAATGTGTGATTTTGATTAGCTAAACTTACAAATCTAACTGGGTCAATGGACTTAAGATTATAAAGATTTTCTAAAGGAATTAAGGTGTGCTTCATGAACATGTAACAAACTAGTGTCCAGTGAGTTCTGTTTAAAAGCACAAGACACCACTACCATTTTTTATTCAATGTTTTTAAGATATATTTTCATACATAAATACACTACTTTAAGCATAACACAGGCAACACAGGTTCATTGATGCATACCAATGTCTACATTTCTGGAGACTGCAAATTATGTACCCAGATGTATGTCTGGGTCCATTTCAGCTATAAAACGAATTCTACAAGGTGGTACCTGTACGACGCTGACGACGGCTTGTGTTCCTTTTTGCACTACTGCTGACAGCTTACCTCTGTGTAGATGGTTCTTCCAGTGTTATCAGTTTGCCCAGAAGCTCACCGCAACGATGAGGTTCAAGTCTGGCAAAGAACAGTTCCAGAAACAAGCAAAGCAAAAAATAAATAAACAAGAAGCTGAAAATGTGGTAAAATCATGCAGAATCACTCCGATGACGGTTTTTCTTTTTATAGATTGCTTTCGAAAACACTATCGGTTGGGTTTAGGGAAGGGAGTGGATGAGTCAGTTGGTTAGTTAGTCGACAGCAGGCTGGCCTGGACGGCAGAACTGTTTATTACGCCCTCTGGGGCATTTACACAAGAGCGCGTGAAAGAAATTTGAGATCATCAAAGTGCACACAGTGGCCTCTGGTAGATTTGCAAAAACAAAAACTGCAAGCAGACGTACCCCCCGTTTCGTATTTCACTGCCCCAGGAATATAGAGCTGGGTACATATTTGCAATGTGCATTGGTTGCTTAAGTATGGTGAAATTTGTTCTCAACGTTTTTTTTTTTTTGCAGTATTGCAGTATTTTTGCAGTGAAATACTGTTAAAAGTACAGATACAAATACATAATGAAATTAAAAGAGATAGAGAGAGAGAGAGAGAGAGAGAGAGAGAGAGAGAGAGAGAGAGAGAGAGAGAGCAAGCGATATTAAGGCTGTATTTTGTAAATGTGTATTTTATAAAATTAAATAAGGTTTATTATTTTTCTCTAAACATAAAACCGCAAACTGAAAAAACATTATATAAAAAAAAAACATTCAAATAAGAAAGAATACAAATTATACAGATATTTAATACAATAAAAAATGAATAAAAAAAACAATATGATAACTAAAACTTATGCAGATGAAAACAGAAACAAAGCCTACACAACATCATCTTAATCAGTGTTGGGGAAAGTTTCTTTTGAAAGTAATGCATTACAATATTAAGTTACTCCCTACAAAAGTAACTAGTTGCGTTACTCAGTTACTTTTTAAGTAATGTGCGTGGACAGGTAAGCACGATCGAACACAAAATGAGGGGGGAGAGCATGCTCAGAGCCCGGCGGCTAATCAGCAGGTCAACTAGAAATAAAAAATAACACCTGTTTATTCTAGTGATTGGACTGGAGAGACACCCTTCTTAAGGAGAAGAGAGAGCACACACACATACACACAGCAGCTTCACGTGTGGTGTAAATTATTTAAAAATAAAAACTTCTACTTGCCTTATATCACCGACCCTGTCTTCTTCTTCCCACCCTACAAACAAACTTTACTACAATGTGTTGCATGACTTTTGCAGCCTGATCTCACAAGAAATTGTAAGTATTTTACGTTTTGTCAGTTTAGTGGCCAATTCGTACAAATTCGTACGCGTTCAGTCGTACAATAATGTACGATTTTAAAAGGAGGCGTGGCCCTAACCCCACCCCTACACCCAAACGTCATTGTGGGATGAGCAAATCGTACTAAATTGTATGAATTAGATCATACGAATTAGCCACTAAATCAAAAAGTTACGAATTGCAGCGAGATTGTGTTGGACTTTTGAGTTACTTTTGCATCACTTTTTCTGACCTGGCTGAGGCTTGATCTCTTTCAGAAGCAGGGTTTCTTTCTTCTTCTTCTTTTCAAATAGATGAGCTCTGCAATGAACAACACACTGTATATACATTCATTTACCTTAAAAAAAACACATTAAAAATATATGAACATAGGATAATGTTATCTTCTTAGAACTACCTGAGTCCAGAGCTCTACATGCCGTATGTACAGATTAATGAAAGTTTAAAGCAATGCGTTTGCTACATTTGTACTTTCTGTGTTATTAAAAAGTAAAATTATTGTCAATTCAGATAATCCTCTTTTCCTTTATTTTCCATTTGTTTAAAATAATGAGAATATTTCCATCGCAGAAATGTGAGGCTCTGTCATCTTCATTTCTGTCCGCTCCTGCATTCTCTCATTGCGTGTGGGATTCAACATGACTGTTAACTTTAATTCAGCTATTTATTTTTAAAAAGCAAATTAACTAAACTAAAAGTAACATTAGATTACATTGTTAAGAAGTAACTCAAATATTATTACTTAACTTAAAAAAAAAACCTGTTACTTTACTTGTTACTAAGAGAAGTCATATTATTACATAACTTAAGTTACTTGTAATGTGTTACCCAGAGATGTGAAGTCAAAAATTACAAATACTGTAATTACTGTCATTGAGTAGTCTTTCTCAGAAATTATAATTTACTAAGTAATAAGTAGTTATAAAAATGTGTACTTTTTTTTCCTCGAGTCCATTTTTAGTGCATTATCGGCACTTTTACTTCACTATTTTCCTTCAACCTGTAGTCACTACTTTATTTTTTTTCTTGTCTATGGGGATTAGAAAAATCTGTCCTGTGATTCCTGTCCAGTCAAATCGCGCACAGAAAGTAAATCTCATCAAAATGAACTACCTTAAACATGGGCGATTTATAATTGCAGCAAACTAAAAGCACTAAAAGTGTCTAAGAAGCCATCCAAAATCCTTACACGCATTGACCCAGAGACTGTTTAGATGCACGTCACTGATGAGAAGATGATGGGTGTTTACTGTATGATGATTGAAATAGCGTTAAACACCCAGCAGGCACAAGACGTCAACATTAAGCCAGATTGACGTTGTACCCTAACGTCGTGGAAACGTTTTGTTTGGAAATGAAAATTGGGTTGAGGTCAGGACCTAACGTCAGGCCGACGCAAATGTCCGACCTAAAATCAACCAAATATTAACATCTTGTGATATTACAGCTTGACATTGTGTGGACGTTACTACTACATCTATCAGACGTTGGATTTTGGTTGCCATACTTGACGAATAAATGTCAGTATTTGACGTCAATATGATGCTGGTTTAAGATGTTGGCCCAATGTTAGATTTTGGTCACTTTCTAACACAACCTTAAATTAACCAAACATCAGCCTTATTTGATGTCAGTATTGGAAATAAAAATTACACTGTCCTTAGACGCTGGTAGACATTAAATTTTGGTTACCTGACATCACAACCTAACCTACATTAACGTCTTATGATGTTGTGTGCCAGCTGGGCAATAACTAAATGCACTAGAGAAGGTTACGTTTACACACACCCACAATTGACATGTAAATGCATCAGCTTTTTACAACGTAATACTACTCTTGAGTACTTTTGAAAGGGCTACTTTTTACTTAAACTTTGAATAATATTTACAACAGATACTTTTGCTTTTGGGCAAGTAATGGTACTTTAACTTAAGTATGATTTTTCAGTACTCTTACCACCACTGGCATGACCCCCAACACTGATCTTAATGAGACAATAACAACACTCTTATACACTGCAAATCATCAAAATAATACTAGCTTTATCAGTTATCATCATGTTACTTCATTTTGCAGGTAAATCCGTGAGAAATAACCATCCAAACATCTCTTTTCCCAAGGTAGTTTGGTATTATTTTTATTCATTTGGAATACAGTACAATGTCACAGGCGGATACATAGATTTTGTGCACTCAGTAAACACTTCACAAGGCGAAAGGAATGAAAAACGTTACACTGAGCCTCAAAGAGTAAAACCACATTTAAAAAAAAAAAAAAAAAAACATGATAATCCACATTCAGAAAGAGTTCATCCCAAACACAACTATATTCAGACCTGATATAGGAATATCATAGAAACATCATCACTGTAAACAATACAGCCTTTAAAAAAACATTATAAGGCAAATTAAGAAATGTCACAGGACAACATTCAACACGCTCGACATCGGAAGTATCGAAATACTTCACATAAATGAAGCGTGAGCAGGATTAGAGTGCACGGCTGTAGAAATTAGTTGCTGCCTTACATTTTTTAATTCAGTCAAATTAACTTTCTAAGTAATTTCAACGTCATTACATTAAACTGACTTATTAACAGTGTTAAAGGTGCAGTATTTAGGATAGTGGTTGAATTGGGTATTGCGGTTCAAATGTAAAATATTGGATTTTTTTTTTAAAGCTCGAAAGATCGAACCTTACTATAAGCTGTTCAACTGTTGTAATATTTGCATTGTTTGGTAATTAAAAACCACCTCATGTGGATTTGTATAACTCTGAATCTGCATCTCATTTCGAGTTGTGCTGCTGTTCTCTAGAGTTCGCATTTTTGGCCGCATCCTCATACATTGAGGCAACCATCATGACTGAAATGAAATATGCTGTATTTTCCACCAAGGCAACCTGGGGTGCTGAAATATAAATGGTTAAACTGGCAGTGGGCAGAGTTACACAGACCAAAATGAAGACAAAACAATGGGCCGATCACTCTTAATGCACTTTTTCCGATCTGAGAACGTGAGGTGCACCGCACTGCTTAATTTGTTGACAATAAAAAAAATAAGTGTGCCGTGCTTTTTATGTTACTAGGCAACCACTGAATCAGTTTATATTGTTATAAGTGTAATATTAAATGATATTGTGGTATTCAAGATTTGTGAAGTCATACATCTTCAGATAGCTCAAAACATTGACCACTAGTCTCTCCTCCATCTTTAAAAGTCTTCGTAGTTGTCCTGACAACACAAATGGAGAAGGGAGAATGAAAAAGATCCGACTGACGTAACACGCTCAGAGTTAACTTGTTTCAACTGCGGGCGCACAGTGCGGAATGGCGAAAACGTGAGGTGCAGCAGGTGGTTAAAATTTGAGGTGTGCAGTGCACATAAGCATCATGCAAAACGTAAAACATTTAAAAGACGAGCCTCTTAACTCAAAAAAGCGCATTCAGTGTGATCAAGGCCTAACTGACTTTTTTAGTCGTTCACTTAGAGCACAGGTGTCAGACTCAGTTCCAAAAGGGCCGCAGCTCCGCAAAGTTTAGTTCCAACCCTAATTAAACACACCTGATCAAACTAATTGAGTCCTTCAGGCTTGTTTGAAACCTACAGGTAAGTGTGTTGGAGCAGGGTTGGAACTAAACTGTGCAGGGCTTCAGCCCTCCAGGGATTGAGTTTGACACCCCTGACTTAGAGGGTGTTCAAACAATGTGTTTACCCTTTCCAAAATGCTACTTTTCTATTGTTTTTCAATGCAAACACGCGCTTTTTAAAAAAAATTATAAAAATGTAACGTTTTTCCTTTCCAACGAGCTTTTTTTATATTGGTATGCAATGTAAACACGCGCTTGACAGATGTGTGTGACTGTTATGGTCTTGCATCTTTTCAAGCACCACAAGTAAGCGACAGCGGGGCATAGCACTTCTAACTGGCCTCCATTACACTCACCTCTGGTCCTACTGCACCCAACCTGGTCTGAGCTGGGAACGAACTGGCGATTCTTTGCTTGGGAGTTGGTTTCTCAAACAAGGAGGCTAAACATCATGGCCTCTGATACACATGCATGCAGCACCTTTGAAATGTCATCTAACTTAAAGTTAGTTGAAACTTTTGACTAATTTTAAATGAATTACAGTAACACATTTAAGTCTTAACTTGATGTTTTAAGTCAGTTTAATATAATGTAAGATGAATGGCCTATAAAATTAATTTAATTCAACTTAAAAATGTAAGACAACCCATATTTTTTACAGTGTTTAAATACTCATGCAGCTCACGTTTCCAATAAAGTCTTATATTGCCATCTCTTTAACAAAAATAATGAAGCTCTAAATGTACAAACATAAACATCTTGATAATCGATGTAGTACAAAACAATCTGGCTGTAAAAAAATGAGCTCAATGCGAAGTTACTAAAAAATCTTGGATACTAAAGTGCTCTACAGATAATAATCTATTGGTTTCTATTATGATTCATGAGAAAAGAGAAGCAGCCGCTTTTGCACAAATCAACATTCTCATTAAAATCCACAGTTTTATCCATTTGTCGTCCCACATTTTCCATTCGCTTTCATGTATTGCTTAAATATACACTCAGTATTTCCTCCTCCAGAAAAAGATGAGGCAAACCTCATTAAAAATGTAGTATTTCCCTCTTTTCGTGATGCCAAGTAGACATGAAATACATATAATACATAGCGAACATCTTATTTTAAATGTTTTATTTGAGTCCCAATTAAAAATGTACCATAAGATTCATATACAGGCGTCCCCCAATAACAAGCGATATAAATGTATTTTACGAGAAGTGACTCGATAAATAACGAAATATTTGTGAAACAAGGCAACAACAAAAAGGCAACTGTTTGCATTTCATTCATCTTGAGTCGTTTGCCAGTTTTTTAAAAAGTAAAGTCCTGACATAAGTCAGTCCTTATTGGAAGGCAAAAATGCAACAGGTTCATTCTGAAAATGTAGCCCTGTATACATTTCTGGGGATCTACGGGGCGGTTTGACGCCATTTCTTTTCTCGCCTACCAGCTGACCGTTTATCGTCTAGACGGCTTTCCTGCTGTTTGTCCAGTTAGCTCGCCATGTACGTCAGGAAACTTAAGAAGCAGAGAGAGGAGTTGACCACGACAGTGGGGTTAGAGTCTGGCAAAGAATGGTTCCAGAAAGCAGGTAAGACAAAAACAGAAGCCAAAAAATTAAAATTAAATAACGGTGAGAATGTGTTAAAATTTGAAAACGTGGTAAAAATCAGGCGGGGGCTTTTCTGGGTGTGCGTGATCGGGTCAATCGGTGAGATCTGAAAACACTGATGGTTGGAGTTAGGCAAGGAGGAGGGTGGGTCAGTTGATCGGTCAGTCAGTCAGTTGACAGCGACCTCTAGTGGGTTTATGCGAGAACAGCAACCCAAATGGCACGTAGCCGCCTGGGTTATATTTGGCACTCTCCAGAAATGTATATAGCGGTATGTTTGCAGAATGAGTTTGGGTTGCAAAAATAGGGTTTGTTGTAGTAACATTCAATTGACAGATTGAAATAAATAAACCAAAACATTTTTTTTATTTTGATTTAATTAGATAAATATTTGTCAATGCTTTTGAACATCATATTTAATAATTACATAATTTTAATTTAACTGAATTGTCAATTTAATTGTCACTTTATTTAATAATACATTACAATTTCTAAGTATTAATTGATTAATAGATTAATCACAAATGCTATTTATTTATTTGTTAATATATTTTTAATCTATTAACTTTTATAATAATAGGCTAAAATAACTGAATGGGTAAAGCAAGTAGAAATACATTTTTATTGTTAATTTATCCTTTTATAGTGTGATTAAACTGTTCAATTAATAATTAAAAATGCATTTAAAAAAATAATTAAATAATGTCAAACCATCAATTTATTTCATAATAAATTAAATTAAAATTTTCAATTTATTAACAATTAAAACATCTGTTTCTTCTTTATTCATTACTTAAAATATTCTTTAATCTATTAGCTTTTATAAATGAAATAAAATAATTTGAACCCTTAAAATATTTAGTTTTAGTTTTATTTCTGTCATGAGCACTCTCAGGATGTAGTATGATAACAAATATGTATAAGGCAATGTTGATATATTTGGTCTTGGCAGTAAAGATCTGCAACGCTGCTGCTGCTACAGCAACTGCAACTGCTTTAATTTATTATGGTAAAGCACGTACCAAGACCTGCTACTGCCAGTATATACACAGACATGCCGTCTGAGAATATAACACACTGCTGCTGCAAACATAATATATACGTAACCCTGTAGCAGTTCTAACACAGGTGGAGCTGGGGTGGAGGAGGGTCTCAGCTTGACAGTGTAAAATGACGAGTGTAAAATTAAGATTAAGAGCAAGCTCATTGGCTGCCGAGGTGACAGCAACCAATCTCCAGCATCATGTAATTAATGATGCAGAAGCATACTAGCTGACTATCAGCCTGCGCATGCAGAGAGTGTCATGGTGGAAAATTCACTTCTAGAATTTTTTAATCAATTAACTTTTATCAGAATAGGCAAGAAAATATTTTTAATGGGTAAAACAGTAGAAATAGACCCCTTTGTGTAATTTACCATTTTTACAATGTGATTAATCTATTAATCTTCTGATTAAATCTAAAACTAATTATTCAACAATGCTTTTTTTCTTTCTTTTTCTTTTTGATGAAATAAGCAGCAGCTTTTGTGAATAATTAATTCTCCAGGATCTGATTTAGCACAAATAAAACTCAGAGCAGACCGGGGTCACAACCAATCCGCTAATGATATAATGAGAATTTCCTTATCAGCGTTTTGCTTTTCTGCATGGGTTTTCAATAAGACTCTCTTCTCCCTTACAGTGATAATATTTTCCTGGCGGCTCAGAAATATTATTAGCTTCCCTGTTTCTACTAATGAAAAAAAAAAAAACAGCGCCTGTGTAATGGAGGAAACCTGTACATTGTTGTCCTGTGACTCCTCTTGGACTGTCGCTCGATCGCTGAGACGGGTGTTTTCATCCGTTGCATATTTCATTTATACCTGGACGTCCAAATGTAAGTTTCATGGTGCTGTAAACTAACAGCTAAATCAATTCAGGCCCTGGGCAGAGTTGAAAACCAATGTCAAACCCTGGAAAATGCCCTTCGACTGAATGACACACACTTACAGCTGATACATATTCAAAACCCTGACATTCCTATTTCAAACATTATTCACACTAGCTCGGTCATCAAGTCAAGCTGTTCGTGATTTACTACATGTTTTCCGGGAAAACGCTGAACGACGACACAAATGGCACGTTTTTCAGATGGACATAAGAACAATATATAGTGAAACACTGATATACCACAGTGCTTGCTCTCAGGTTATATTATTACACTTATTTCTTTACACTGTAAATGAATACACACGCTGTGATGATCCATTTAGGTTTTGGCTGTAAGCTTAAATGGACATCGATTTGGTTTGAAAACAACCATTGAATGGTGACACTTTACAATAGGATTTCATTTGTTGACGTTAGTTAGACATCAACTAACAATTGACCAACTCCCTCACAGCATTTATTAATCTTAGATCATTTCAATTGTTCTGCACATACAGAAGTTCTAGTTTTACATAATGCTTGTTTTAAAAGAGGTCATCAAACAATTTTAACCTTCAAATTCTGTCCATTTTATTAAGAATTGAAACAATAAATTCAGTTGAGGCTTATTGTGTGTTGGACAGATCGCTGTGTATATGTCTCAGTTCAAAACTCACTACCTCTTTTCTACTAGTTATAGCACCAAATAAATATGAATGAACAGCTCATGTCTAATCACTCCACTACTGTTTTAACCACTGAAATGCATCAGTAATACACCTCGTAAACAATGTCATGTAGTGTTACATTTACCTCAAAAAAGCCATTCAATGTCCACAGAATGTTAGTTACCTTTGAGAAATGAGCAAAGAGCAATTATTGATGAAGTTGCACAGTTTGTCTTTGTTTATATTGTTATATTTAACCTGTTAATGATGTCTTAATGTATATACACACACATTATAACTCCCTGATGGATATTTAATGTTTGTTTAAATAAATGTCAAGAAAACAAGTAATGGAAGTCACTGTGTGATTACATTTTATTTTATGCCTCAATTAATACATAAACAGATTGAATTATTGTATTAAAAAAGAAAATGAAAAATAAGATGTTTGCATTTTCGTTTTTATTTTAAGAGGTGATTAATAAATTATTATATCTATAAAAAATGACCAAGTGTACTTAATAGGGCTCTGTTGTTAACCTTAAATAATTTAGAAACACGCAATAAATAATTCTCCTTATATAGCATTACCTGATTACCCTAACTCGCCTAGTTACCTTAAATAACCTAGTTAAGCCTTTAAATGTCACTTTAAGCTGTATAGAAGTGTCTTGAAAAATATCTAGTAAAATATTAATTACTCTCATTATGGCAAAGATAAAATAAATCCATTATTAGAAATGAGTTATTAAAACTATTATGATTAGAAATGTGTTAAAGGAATCTGCTCTCCATTAAATAGAAATTGGGGGAAAAATAAACAAGCCGTCTAATAATTCAGGGGGGCTAATAGTTCTGACTTCAACTGTATACATGTATACTGTATATATATATATATATATATATATATATATATATATATATATATATATATATATATATATATATATATGTATGTATGTATGTATGTATGTATGTATGTATGTATATATATATATATATATATATATATATATATATATATATATATATATATATATATATATATATATATATATATATATATATATATATATATATATATATATATTTACTTGCATGTATTTAAACAAAAAAAAACTGTTTAATTATAAAAATAATAAAAAAGATTCCTCTATTTTTAGTTATAAAACTACCTAAATTAACTTTAAAGCTACTTTTTGTTACTTGAACTGACATAATTGCTAAAAATGAATCTAAAATGAAAATTGAAATGGAAGATACAAGTATTAAAAAAAACTATTTCAAGTTATGAAAAAAACTATAATGCAGGGGTGTCCAAACCCGGTCCTGGAGGGCAGCTGTCCTGCATATTTTAGTTCCAACCCTTGTGAAACACACCTAAACCAGCTAATCAAGCTCTTTCTATGTAAACTAGAAACTTCCAGGGAGGTGCGTTGAAGAAAGTTAAAGCTAGGACACCGGCCCTCCATGACAGAGTTTGGACACTCTTGCAGTAATGGGATGGCCGGTCATTTAATCGTTTATGTTAGTTATTACGCCTGCTAATGATACATATTATAAAGTGTCACCAATAAACCATTTCCTGATATGTCAGAAACCAAAACCCCTCTTTTTAAATCATGTGTCTTTTTGTAATCATTTGGTATCATTTCACGCCAGTCGTGTCATTCAAATTCAATAGCTTATCTCTACACGATAACTACAGTGCAAATGTTGGCAAAATGTAAGTTACATCTGCACTGACGAGCATTTAAAACAGTAAGCCTGAAAATGCATAGGTGTATTTCAGGTGAAAAGACCATATTTTTTGACCCCACGCACTGTAAACCACTTTATATGTCACTAGTGGTATATAAGCATCCCTTTTGGGTTGTTGGATGCCCCTTTTGGCCGTATGAAGTACTACTACAATCATCTCAGGCATGTGTGCAACAGGTTAAACCCACGATAGTCACTGGACAAACACAAGACTAACATTGCATGACATGAGCATGCCCTAAACAGCCCTTATTCTCATGCAAAGGGATCGGTATACTGGATGTAAAAGACGTCAGAAACAGACCTCCATATCCAACTCTTCCCAAATGTGAGACACGGGTCTTTCTTTCCGGAAAATTGGTATTGGGATCTAATATATAGATAAATGGATGCACAGCTGAGCTCTACTGGTACATCCAGGCTATTGTAAATCCATGCATCATATCATGCATTGAAGAGTAGGATCCTCGCTTGATGTCCATGCGTTAAATTCACCCAAAACATACTGAATTGGTTGAAGGGGAGTCCGTAACGTGTAAACCTCCTGTTTTGCGTACATTTTAGCGGTTTATTTTTGGGTAGGTGTGTTTATAGATCCATGTGCAGTTCAATTATGAAAACTTCGTCCATTGGAAGCTGTAGTTCTGCTCAAAAATATTTCAACATTTCGATTTCAAGGAAATAAAATGACATTTTCAGCTGCTCCAGTTTTAATGTGAATGTTTTTTTTCTGTGTGTTCTTTTACATTTTTTTTTGTGTGTGATTGGTCCATTTTGGTTACTTCATGCCACTGCGAAGCACCTGATTGGCTGCGATGAGCATGACGCTGATGATGAAAGCGATGGCGAAGGCGCAGATCAGACTCTTCCGTACGCATGTTTGCTTCACCTGCTGGGTCGGACTCTCCGCTGAAAAAGTAACACACAAGGAAATCAGGAGAATTCAAGTGGAAGAAGAGGAGGAAATCAGGGAAAAATGTGACCAAATAAACACCCTTGGTAAAAAATAAAAAATAAAATAAATAATTTATGTACATCTGAAGTCAAAATTATTAGCCCTCCAGTGATCTTGTTCTTTTTCAAGTATTTCCCAAATGATGTTTAAAAGAGCAAGACAATGTTCACAATAATTCCTATAATATTTTTTTCGTCTGGAGAAAGTCTTATTTGTTTTATATCAGCTAGAATAAAAGCAGTTTGATTATTTTAAAAAAACTATTTTAAGGTCAATATTATTAGCCTTCTTAAGCAATATTGTTTTTGATTGTCTACAGAACAAACATGTAGCAAAGCGGATGTCAACAACAGAAGTGTGCATTCAAGTGCAGTTTATTGAAGATAAGTTGTACAGGCAATGGTTAATGCAGGAACAAAACAGGAGCATAGGAGTAATCCGAAAATGTTATCAAAATACAGGTGAGAAGTTCAGCTAGGCAGCAAAGGATCAAAACGAGGAAAACACTTTGTGATGTTCTTTAAAGAAACAAGACTTGGCAAAGAGAATGTGACAGTAAGGTGTATAAATAGTCTGTGTAATCAGTGAGATGTGCTGCAGCTGTGTCTGTGTGTGAGTGTTTATTTGTTTGGATTATTTGTCCAGATTATTGTCAGCTGCTGCGGGAGTTGATTGGTGCAAAGAGTTCTGGGAGTTGTTGTTCATTCAGAATCCCGGAAGTAATCTCCAGTGTGGTAAACACCACTGGAGATCACTACAGAACCACTGGGTCACACTTTATTTTGATTGTCCATGTAACTGAATTTAAGTTACATTGCATCCACATGCCAACTAATTCTCATTAGATTATAAATTGACTGTTAGGTTGGGGTTAGGGTTAGTGTAAGTTGACATGTACTTGCAAAGTTTCATATAGTCAGTTAAATGTCTGTTGAAGGAGCAGTATCAGCAAGTATTAAGCAGACAGTCTACTAATACTCAAATGGACCATCAAAATAAAGTGTTACCAATTACTGTTATATGATGATTTGCCTAATTACCCTACCTTGCCTAATTAAGCTGGTTAAGCCTTCAAATTCTTGAAAAAAATCCAGCAAAATATTATGTGCCGTCATCTTATTAGAAATGAGTTATTAAAGTTATTTTGTTTAGAAATGTTAAAATCTTCTCTCCGTTAAACAGAAATTGGGGAAAATTAAACAGGGGGGGCTAATAATTCTGATTTCAACTGTATATGACTGGAAGAAACCTTTTTTTTTTTTTTTTTTTTTACTTTTTTTAAATCCCTTTTATTGATTTTATTTTAAAAGAACACAATTCACTAGAAACATAAATGCTTCATGACATAACATTACATTCCAGTCCCTTCCATCAATTTGTAATGCTTGATAAATCATTAAAAATGACCCAAAATTGTTCAACGGCAGTGTGAACTGTCAAGACATCAGGATTTTAGGATTGCATAATTAATGAAGATGATGAAATGATCAGTTTGACACGAAGGTGTAATAATTGAAAAAGCAAAAGAAAAGTTCCTACTGTCAATGTCGACCTGGCAGTCCTCGGGATTTTCAATGTGATTCTCCTCAGTCATGATGATGTTCTCAATGTCTTTCATAGACAGATGGTCACAGAAAGTGTCATATAAGAGTCTCTTCAGCTCTTCCACCGTCAGCTTTTGCATATCACACTAAAAACACACACACACACACACACACACACACACACACACACACACACACACACACACACACACACACACACACACGCACACACGCACACGCGCGCGCGCACACGCGCACGCACACAAAGAATTTATATGACTATACATGGTTTTCTTTATGCTTTTAAATATATTACATTAAAAATACAGTTCACCCAAACTGAAAATTTTTTCAACATAATGTGTCATATGGAAACCTGTAACCAATTACTTCCATAATATTTGTCTTTCCTACAATGAAACTCAATGGTTACCTCCAGCTTTCTTCAAAATATCTTCTTTAGTGGTCAACAGAATATAGAAGCTCATAAAAGTTTGAAACCACTTGAGGATGAGTGACTCAATTTGCATTTTAGGATGAACTACCCTAGCCCATTTGGCAAATGCTTTTATCCAAAGCAACTTACAGTACCTTGCATTAAAGATACAGTATATATTTCCATCAGCTAACTGGGTATGTAAGTTACATCTGCACTGACGAGTATTCAAAACAGTAAGCCTGAAAATGCATAGGTGTATTTCAGATGAAAAGATCATTGTTTTTGACTCCCACACACTGTAAACCACTTTATATGTCTATTGGTATATAAGCATCCCAATTGAGTTGTTAATTGCCCCCTTCAGCCATATGAAATACTACTACAATCATCTCAGGCATGTGTGCAACAGGTTAAAACCCACGAGAGTCACTTGACAAACACAATTTTAATTTTAGGGTGAACTATCCCTTAATGCATTTGGCAAATGTTTTTATTCGAAGCAACTTACAGTACCTTTCATAAAAGATAACAGTATAGATTTCATCTGACTGGTTGTGTGCAGTAAAAAAAAAAAAAGCACACAAGGTTCAGA
This sequence comes from Danio rerio, assembly GCF_052040795.2. Classification (NCBI taxonomy): domain Eukaryota; kingdom Metazoa; phylum Chordata; class Actinopteri; order Cypriniformes; family Danionidae; genus Danio; species Danio rerio. The sequence continues at coordinate 12,341,452 of NC_141025.1, forward strand.
GCACACATACTATACGCTCTGAACTCACAGAGAGTTCACAGTGAGTCATTTTAAATGAAGACGCCTGTAGCTACACGGGGTCAATCGCGCTGCTAAAAAATGCACCAGCAGCGAGTTGCGATTAGGGAAGCCCCTGTGGGGGAATCACCATATGTCCTTTACAGATGATATCCTGCTCTCCTCACACGGACGCACTTATGAAATCCATTAATGAATTTTGCAAAAGTCACAATACAATACATTTATTCTCTTTTCGGCTTAGTCTTTTTATTTAGGGTCACCACACCGGAATGAACCACTAACTTATCCAGCACATGTTATTACGTAGCGGATGCCCTTCCAGCTGCAACCCAGGACTAGAAAACACCCATACATTCTTGCATTCACACTCATACACTACAAACTTTTTTGTTTACCTAATTCACCTATAGCACATGTCTTTGGACTGTCGGGAAAAGCAGAGCAGCCAACAAGGCAACACAGGGAGAACGTGCAAACTCCACACAGAAATGCCAACTGACCCAGCCAAACCAGTGACCTTCTTGCTGTGAGGCGACAGCGCTATCTGCACTTGCGCTTGTTAATAGTAGTTGGGTTTAGGTGTTACCAGGTGTTTAGGTGGAATTAAGTCATGAAGAATATGTAAATACAGTTGAAGTCAGAATTATTAGCGGCCCTAAATTATTCGCCCCTGTTTATTTTTTTCCTCAACTTCTGTTTAACAGAGAGAAGACTTTTTCAACACATTTCTAATCATAATAGTTTAAATAACTCATTTCTAATAACTGATTTATTAGATTTTTTTCCATGATGACAGTAAATAATATTTGACTGGATATTTTTCAAGACACTTCTACACAGCTTAAAGTGACATTTTAAGGCTTAATTAGGGTAATTAGGTTCTGTAGATTATATATAAAAAAGTTAGCTTAAAGAGGCTAAAACCTTTGTCTTTAAAATATTTAAAAAAAGTAAAACTACTTTTATTCTAGCTGAAATAAAACAAATAAGACTTTCTCCGGAAGAATAAATATTATCAGACATACTCTGAACATTTCCTTGCTCTGTTAAACATCATTTGGGACATATTTAAAAGAGATATGTCTAATCTCTAATAATAATTAGAGATAATAATTCTGACTTCAACTGTGTATAAAAAAAGATAAATACACATTTACATTCAGGTTTGACACAGGATGACTAAACGTTTTTAGAGGGTGGGGCTACTTTTACAAAAATCAAAAACTCACAGAACAAAACTAGGTATCGTCACCAAAAATTGGAGAGCAACACATGGTGGCGCTAAAAAACGAAAACACTCCAAAAACAAACAAACAAACAAACAAACAAACCACAAAGCAGCTTTAACTTAGAGAACGCTGGTCCAACTGACTTAAATATTGTCCACCGGCACCATGCCGAAATATAGCATTTTATGTGTATGTAAGCAACTGTTACTGCACAACGTTTCACACATCATTCCTGAGCAATATATGTTTACCCCACAAGTCCAAAGACATGCGCTATAGGTGAATTGGGAAGGCTAAATTGTTTTTAGTGTATGTTTGTGAATGAGCGTGTATAGATGTTTCCCAGTGATGGGTTGCAGCTGGAAGGGCATCAACTGCGTAGAACATATGCTGGATAAGTTGGCAGTCCATTCCGCTGTGGCGACCCCAGATTAATAAAGGGACTAAGCCGAAAAGAAAATGAATGAATTAATATATTTTTTATTCTGCCATTTGTTTGCATACAAACTACACTGTAAATATATAAATTCTGAAAAATAGTGAATTTGGGGAGGTCAGTTTTATCTATAAAGGGAACCAATCGTCTCTAGAAAACATCAGACAGTGTTTTCTTTATAGATCATCTATCATATAATCCATATTAAATACCAGCAACGTTGATTTGTTAACAACAGTAAACACAAAAACACATTTTTCCCTACTGTTGTACAAGTACCATGAATTAGCATTTTAGCATCTCCAATTTTATGCATGTACAGAAAAGTGAGAAATGATCTTGAAATTCTACGATAAAAATAAAAACAAGAGGGAAAAAAAACACCTGAATTGTCCAATCGGCATGAGATAAAAATGCAAATGCGAATTAAGCAGGAAAAATAAAGATCTACTTTTTTTGTTTTGTTTATTTGTGTGATTTTATAGACAGCAGTTTGTTGAATGTTGACTTCAGTGTGTGAGAGACACTGAAAGATACCGCAGACTTTGTGCCTGTTGTCTATTGAAATACAAAAAAAGTGGCTAATAGTCACCTTCCAGAACACGGAGTCAAAATTGGTCCCATTGAACTTGTCAGGCATCCCAGCAGCTGAGAGTTTGGGCCCCAGGAGAGTCACGAATTCTTCGAAATCCACCTGGCCGTCTCCTGAACAACAGAGCGTGACGTATTAGATGCATTCAAGCATGAGATCACGTTCCAGATGTGAGCTCTGGGATATAAAATCAAGACAGAAATTGATAAAAATCTAATATTTTGTGAACTGAACTGAGAATGGCTGCAGAGGAATTTCATGCATTTTCTGTAACATGATGTAGAACTGTCATTTGAATGTAATGAATCTTAAACAAAAAAATAAAAAATAAAATCATTTGGCTTCCATGTCTTATTTAAACAAAAAGAAATCTAAATAAATCACAAAACCCCTTATAAAACATTATATTAAATATTAACAACAACAACAAACTGCTTGGATGAGTTAACGGAAATGAATTTCCTATCTTAGAGTAGACCGCAAAAATAATTCCCATTCAAACTCATCAATTAAAAGCAAGGAGATAATTGAAATTTTCAAGGATTTCTATTCTGTTCATAGATTGTTTGGTCAACTAGTCCATTAGACTGATTAGATTCTCTTTGTAATTTGTTGTCAGCTAATATTTTCGTATCAGAGTGAGTGTGACTTTCTGGAGTGGGTTTTATGGAGCTAAAAGCCCCTCTCTGAGATGGTCTTTAAAGCGCTGCTACTACAGTCATCAAAGCAGCGCTTTCTCCTTCAATTAATTTCAAGACAATTACTGTCAAATCTCAAAATGCCCACTGCAAACAATCTTATTATTATTAGCCCATGCATAATCCATTTGTCTTCAAGTATTGTAAGGAATGTTATATTTTGGGGCAAAAAAGGTTACATTTAGCTCTTTATTTTATTGAATATCTGTCAGCTGTCCTTAGCATCATTACAGTGATTCATCTGTGCCTGGTCAGTTAATTCACCCCAAAATCAAAAGTCTGTCACTATTTACAGTAATTGTTTTCTAAAAATAACTAACTTACCAACTAACTAACTAAATCAACCAACTGACTAAAATCAACTAACTAACTAACTAACTAACTAACTAACTAACTAACTAACTAACTAACTAACCACTCAACCAAATTATCAACCACTTATCAACCAACCAACCAACCAACCAACTAACCAACCAACCAACCAGCCATGCATCCAACCAATCAACCAACCAACCAACCAACCAACCAACCAACCAACCCTACAGTGATTCATCTGATTGGTGCCTAGTCAGATAATTCACCCCAAAATAAAAAAGTGTGCCACAAATTACAGTAATTGTTCTCTAAAAACCTAAAACCAACCAACCAACCAACCAATTAGCAACTTATCAACCAACCGACTAACTAACTAACTAACTAACTAACTAACTAACTAACTAACTAACTAACTAACATGAGTTGGGTTGTTTTCTAAAGCTTTAAACAGGCTTGGTTGTAGAACCTGATGACTGAAATAAGGTAAAGTATTATGGACTTGTAATCTGGAACTACATTAGCGGTGCATTGTTGGAGAAACTAACTAGCCAAATTGTCAAATCACAATAGTTAGAGCTATCGTTACTAACGTCGTACTGGTGGTGGAGTTAAAACTTGAAAACTGCCAATTTGCAACTTAAAAGTCCAGGTCAAAATTTACCATGTATATTTTACTAGCTCACACTGTTACCCTTGAAGTAAATAATTCATGTGTGCAAAATAATCCAATGAGAAAAAAACAAAGTCAGGCCATTTGCTTTCATGTTTGGAGTGGCACTCCCGTTGATGTCAACCTAAGGGCTTTCATAGCAACTGTATATCAATAACCCTAACCACGCCCCTCTTACCATTAGTTTGCTAAGAGGGAATGATGCGCAAAAACAAAGCTCCGCCCCCTACTCATTATTCTGTTACTGTTAGAAGTACATCAACATACTGAAATAAAAGTCTCAGCAGCTTCTAGTTCACACAGACTAAGATCAAAATAATGTCTGATAATTGCTGTAAATAATGAACATGACATCTAATTTGGTTCTGTTGTTTAATTTTGCTTAATATTGCAAAAGACAAAAAAAAAAAAACACTGGGTTAAAAGTTTGACCCAATAGAAGAGTGTTTGAATGGGTCACTTTGTTTGGTTAATCTGAACTTTTAATGAATCACATTCATAACAACTCACCTAGTTGGGTAAAAATGGAAATTTGTTGGGTTAACCTTAATGACCCAATGAATTGGGTTAAGATAACCTAACAGCAGGTCAGTGCCGAAACAACTCACTGTTGAGTTATTATTTAACCCAACTGTTTTAAGTGAGTAGGTTCTCTTACTGTTCGCTTTTGGAAAATGCAGCCCTTATCTTTTCAGCATAGCAGTGTATATACAGTTGGGCATATGTGTTTGCTTACCGTCCATGTCGAGTCTTTGAATGATGACCTCTAGCTCCACCTCATTGGGCATATACCCCAGAGAACGCATGGCCATCCCGAGCTCCTGCTTAGAGATGAAGCCGTTCCCATCTCGATCAAACACCTTAAATGCCTCCCGGATTTCTGTGGAAGACAGTAACACACAGATTAGAGCTGCTTGACTGATTATTACTTCTACATTTTATTCCTTTATAACCTGTTTTTAACTAATTTTAACATGTTTTTATCTATTTTAATCACTTTTATTATGTTTTTATTTTCTTAAACTTGTCTCTTTTATTCTTATGTAAAGCACTTTGAATTGCAACTGTGTATGAAATGTGCAATTACTGTCTGTAATTAAATTTTATTAAATTGTTATCAAATTGACTTTTATAATATTGTCTGTTACATATATAGACAAAACTGTCTCGAGTTTTTTTTTTTTCCTTTCATTTCGTCAGTTGGTGAAGTCTTTTTCGGCACTGGTTTGCACATTTTGGGACTTGTGGAGCTGCGCATCAATGGATTTGCTCTTTAGTGTTTGGACTTTCAGCATTGAAATTTAAACCACACTTAACTGAACTAAACTGAACTTCAGCTCTGAAATCTGGATTTTACTAGAACTTCTATGTTAAGCTGCTTTGACACGATCTACATTGTAAAAAGCACTATATAAATTAAACATCAATTGAATTGAATCTGTTATGTATAATTATAAAACTGTGCCTTTTCATTCACACAGTGTAGTAATTTGATTAATGTGATTCATTCATATCATTCATCCAAGATGAGATTTATTATGCTGATTAACACATTATTGAAACAAGTGAAGTCATTAAAGAATTATTAAATCATTCCTTTAAGAGGTTCATTAAAATTTCAAATAAAACAAGTGATGTCTTTATAAATGATTCAGTGAATGGTGATTTGTCCAGTAACAAAACCACTGAAGTCTTCATAAATCAATGAATCATTGACTCAGTAGATTCTTTTTTTGTAAAAAGGATTTGTAAAGGAACCAAACAAGCAACGCTTTTATAAATGATTCAATGAATCATTAACTCAAGAAGACTTTCAAGGATGATTTGTCCAGTAGCAAAATGTAAAGTCTTAATAAATGATTAAATGATTCAATCATTCATAGGATTCTTTCAAAATGATGATTTGACTCCAGTAACAAAATAAGTGAATCTTTATAAAACATTCTATGATTAGCTGCATTTCCACTATCGGGCCAGTGCGAGCCAGGGCTTTTATCGGGCCGGGCCAATCGGCTGGGAGGTTGAGTAGTGAGGCTGAAATCATGTCCCGTTTCCACTGTCGGGCTAGTAGCTCGCAGCGCGTCAAGCACCCAAAACGTCCCCCGAATAAAAGGTCACACAACCCGCTGATTAATATGAATATAAACAAAACAAACAACTGTTCAGCATTACATGTCTATATGCACATGCCTGTGTGTTTCCATTCAATATATTCATTTACTCGTCGACCGACTGTAGGCATCGAACATCGAGTGGCCTCGCCACTAACAGAGGCACCCAGCGCAGTGAGCGCACACATCCATAGTATAAAACCACAGAAGTTCTCTGTTAATAACTCGGTAGAAAATGTATTTTATAACATCCTTGTTTATATAGACACTGTCAAACATTCAGCCCAAATGCTCCGGAGAGACCTGAAACAACCCCTTTATTTAAGCATGTTGCATATATCTTAAGTAAAGAAAGTGTTAAGTATTTCAGCACATCAGAGCAAGCAATAAAATATAGCCTACATTTTGTTGCGCTTAGTAGCTTTTTTAGTAATAAAGCTCTTTGTGTATTTAAAATTTCATTTTTCAATGTTACCACGTCATATAAACACATAAACACTTGTTTGAGGACACAGAACACAGTTTGTATTTGCAGTTTTCCCTGATGCGTTTGTAAAGCGGCGCTGCGCAGGACAGAAAAAAGGTCGCCTAGTTTCTGCTTTCACTCACCCAATAATGCTTTGTTTACATGATTTAATTAATATCATCATCTCCAAATACTTTATAAATAATATTTCAAACCTTCTCCAGTGTTTATTGTCTTAAGAAAAATTTCTAAAATCTTTTTTTTCAGACAGGTCTTTTTAAAAAGAAAGTTTAATATGGCTTTAAAACGTTTAATTTATGTACTGTATATACCTAAATTTTTATAGCTAGCTTTTGTTTGTTTTATATTGGTTTATTTATTTAATCCGATTTTATTATATCCGATATTTGTAATTCTATAAATTACTTCAATATAGCTTAGGCTATTTTATCGGGATATGACACTATTGTTTTGAGTCTAATAAAGTGGACACGTCATTTGTAAATTTTTATGCCTTTCTGTTGTATTCATATTGGGTATTATCTCCAAAATAAATTAAAAAAAAGAAAGAAGCTGCTCGCAGCATCAACAGAGCTGTGAAGGGAGCGCTCTTTTGCTCGTACTCACACACATACAGGCATATTTAAGAGAGCGTGAGAAAATTTGCACGCGAGCAGCGTATATTTGAGAACTCGCAAGCAGTTTTGTCCACAAACAGAGGAAATCGATGCACAAGCATTATAGTGAGAAAGCTGTTCATCATGTTTACTTTGTGCATGACAGTTTTGTGTTGAGAACCACTTGAGTTTAAAGTGAATAAAATAATGGCAACAATAAGAAAAGAAAGAGATCTGCATCTTGTCATGGCATTGGAGTTTACATATAGGCCTGTTGTGTCTAATATGAATATAGTCAAGCTTTTCACAGATATTGCAGATGATCACTTTACCTTTACCATACTTTTAACAGATCATTTGTGATTCTGACTGTCATCCTTTCCTGCATTGTCTTGAGCCTTCATGTATCAATTATATACTATATTGTTAGTAGTCTGAATATTTCACAGTCATTCTGCTACATCATTTTGCTTTCTACTGGATGTAAAATGCTCTGCGGTACATTTATTCAATTTTGAATGCTAAGTTCTAATTCTGTAGTTATTTTGGTGAAAGCAACTAAAAAGTAATTGAATAGTAATGTAACATATTAGAATTTTGAGACAATAATATTGTAAAGTAAGGGATTACCTTTAAATAACAGTAACAAGTAATCTGTAATGTATTACAGTTTGGAAGTAACTTGCACAACACTGGTAGTAATAAAGCATAATGCTTTCATCATTTCTTCAAGTGATCTGTTTAAAAATGTAAGATTCATCCAGAAACAAAACAAGTGAATCTTTGAGTGATGGAATCATTTATCCTAAATATTTGCTCTATAACTTCAATTCACCCAGTATTCTTAATGGGAGAATCCCAATCTAATCAATCAATCAATCAATCAATCAATCAGTCAATCAGTCAGTGAGTCAGTCAGTCAGTCAGTCAATCAATCAATCAATCAATCAATCAATCAATCAATCAATCAATCAAAGCTTATTTGTGGTTCATCCAAAGTCAAGAAGCTCCAACATTAAAACTATTACTCAGCAACATTGTTATGAGACACTAAAACTATCATACACCGAAGTGACTCAGAGCGAGGTATTACAGTAAACCGATTTCCCCACAATAATTCCCTTTCTTCTTCTTTAAAGATTTCCACTCTCTTCACATGATTGATTTGAAACAAAAGAACAGGATCATTTCCACATACAGGCTTTCTAAAAGACGTTAAGATGCCTTATTGCACACGGCTGGTTGAGCCAACTTGTTGCCCCATACATGCGCTATACATCATCGTTAAGTCATTTGCAATTTTCCACTCGTCATGCCATGTGCCACATTCATAATTATGAAATATGAAGCTCTCGGGCTGCAAGATATTACTATAAATCTAGATAATATATTCAATATGGCATGTGAACAGGAGTATTTGCTACTGTGCTTTGCTCACTGCGCTGTAGGTTTGATAAATGGCTTTCTGGACATGGGATCCAAAAAAAAAATAATAAAAAAAAAGAGCACTTTAAATCTATCGCTCCCATGAGTGAAGGAAATTAGAGAGGAAATATGAAAAAAAAAAAAAATTATGGTATTGCAGTCCAAATAAGCCAAGCACAACAGATGGTGAAGGCAACTTTACTCCGCATTATGGTGGAAATAAGCAGATTTCAAGCGGAAGTGAATTGTGGGCTCTAATTTGCTCATTTTAAGGCGAAGCAATTAAACGGCAAGCAACACATTTGGAGGCCACAAAAAAGAAATGTTTAAAGACAAATAAGACGTTCTGAAATGCCTTGTCAGCCAGACGGGAGAAAAATCAAACAGGATAATCTGAGTCATTTCCAGATTTGCAGGATTATTAACATGCTTGTTGTTTGAAAGTTGAAAAAGGAGATGATCTGTGTGCACAACACACATAATTAGGGAGAGGAATTATATGGCCAATGATTTTTTATGCCAAATATTATTCTTTCAGCACTTTTAATGAGAGGGAACATTTTTTAATAGTCAAGTGATAGGATAGTTTAGATGTTAAATCAATTTGCTGACAAAAGTGTTTATGCTGAATTTTAACTTTCTTTTTTTATGTGGCATTTATATAATCCAGTGATGAGCTTAATTCTAAACAAACAACAACAGCAACAACAACAAAAAAAGAACATTTCATATTTTTTTCCCAGAAAAACTGGGTCATATGAACAAGTCAGTGAATTTAATAAACTTACATAATAAAATAATAAATAAAAGTAGTTCACTCATCACAATGTACAGTTGAAATCAGAATTATTGGCCCCCTTCGAATGTTTTTCTTTTATAAACATTTTCCAAACGATGTTTAACAGAGCAAGGACATTTTCGCAGTAAGTCTAATAATATTTTTTCTTCTGGAAAAAGTATTATTTGTTTTATTTTGGCTAGAATAAAAGCAGTTTTACATTTTTTAAAGTTTTATTTATTCATTGTGAAACATTACAAAAATATACAAAGACATAAACATGTAACAATAAGCAAATACACTGAAGAGTATTTTGAGCAAACAATAATAATAAAAATAAATAATAATAATAATAAAAAATACAAATAAATAGATAAATAAATAAAAAACAACAACACTAGTGCAATCTTATATACAGAAAAAACAAGTCTACATATTACCTTAACCTGCCTAGTTAACCTAATTAACCTAGTTAAGCCTTTAAATGTCACTTTAAGCTGTATAGAAGTGTCTTGAAAAATATCTAGTCAAATATTATTTACTGTCATCATGGCAAAGATAAAATAAATCAGTTATTAGACATGAGTTTTTAAAACTATTATGTTTAGAAATGTGTTAATGTGCACATAGCAAGCTCAGTTTTTGGAGGGCGGCAGCTCTGCACAGTTTAGCTTTATTAAACACAAATGAACAAACTAATTGAGTCCTTCAGACTGCAAGCAGAACTTGGAACTTTCACTTGGAGTTTCATTTGTTTGATATATGTGGCCTTAAATCACAAATTTTTCTCAAAACTTAAGAGATCGTTTGCTTCAATTCTTGTGTTTTGCTGTGAAAATACACAAAATCTTGTAAAATGTTGCTTTTTGTTCCTTAAGGACCATTGGGCTTGCAAAATCACATGGGACTGGCTAAAGTATTTCTAGCAGGCCTTGCCCGCAGAGAGATTTCAGTTAACAGTCTAAAGATCAAATATATCTAAATAAAACCCTGAAAAGTGTAAAAAAACAAAAAAAACAAAACAAAACAAAACAAAAACAAAAAAAACCTTTACAAAGAAAACCATCTGAACAGTGTCTAATCAGAGAATAAATACAATAATTGACTAATTTTGAACCAAATTAAATTATCTAAAAATAATGCACATGGCGACCACATTAGCACCTCGGGTGTTTGCTATTTTTTAACTATTAAACCGTTATTCCTCATCTCTTGCCTCTGTTAACACTCCATTTACAGACTGTGCACTATTAAATTACTGCAGTGCAGTTTGTATGCAAGTCAAAAACAAACAAACAAAAAAAAATTCTGGCCAGTGGATTGGAGCATCTGTACTGTGAGTAAAGCTGATGATGAGGTGTGAAATGTGGGGAAGCACCACGGCTCAGTCCTGGACTCAACAGTGTGTGGACGGTGCAACAAAGCTTTCGGGAAACCCACCTCGGGCTGTCGCTAGGCAACAGCACAGCATTATAAGGGCTGTGATTAGAGCTCCGGCTGTCACACCACATCAAAACCTGCTACCTGCTCATAAAAATAGAGCCTTCTGTAAAAATAATAATCATATCTCAAAGTCGAGCATGCATCTAAAAATTACACACTGTAGCGTGTGTTTTCAACAGTGCAGTCTTTCAAGAAATATATATTTTTAAGACATTTAAAGGAACAAATAACATAAGATATTTTAAAGTATTGTTAAGCTCATTATTGCTGAATATTACTGGTCTTTTTATTACTCTCGTCTTTTTCATATTTTGAGATATCATGACTTCGAAGAATTTGATTTTAGTAATAATTAGTTTTTTTTACTCTAAAAAAGATTGTAAATGTGACAAATAATTACAAAGAACAATCAATTAAACATTCAACATTAGATTTTAAAAATAAAACTGTAAAAGCTCTAAAACATGTTGTTATTTATAACTTTCCTCTGTAGTTTTTACTTTATTTCTTAAAAACTTAAACTTTAAATCATTTAAGTAAAATTGAGTTTTGTTTTAAAACAGTCATTTTTATTCTTCAGTTTACATTTACTATTATTGCATTTAATTTTAATTTTGCCATTATAATTTTATTTTACTTTGAGTTATTTTAGTACTTAAATTCATACTCATTTCAGTTAGTTGTCAAGACAATATTTATAATAATATAAATTATTATTATTTTATAACAATTCTGCTTAATCTAGCTTTTTTTAATGTTTATTTAAATTTAACAGCAAGAATTTATTAGTTCATTATTGATGAATATTACCAAAATACTTTGTCATAATTTGATTTTATGTTTTTTTTTTTTTTGTATTTTTCAATTCAAACTTGACATTGTAACACTGTCTTATCAAGTAAACTTTAGGTTTAGTAATTGTATCTTTTTTTATATATATAGTAATTCATTACTTCAATTTACACTAGTTTGTATTATCTAGAATAGTTACCAAAGCATTTTTTGTCATTCATTCATTCATTCATTCATTCATTCATTCATTCATTCATTCATCTTTATTTCTAGAGCAAAATAAATAATATAGTTAATACAAGTAAGCTATTTTAGCAATAAGTATGCTATACCTACATTTAAAAAAAAATATTCATTCATTTTCAGTGATTTGATTTTCCTTCGTCTTATTCCTTTATTTATCAGGGGTCGCCACAGTGAGTTGAACCGCCAACTATTCCAGCATATGTTATGCAGCGGATGTCCTTCCAGCTGCAACCTAGTACTGGGAAACACCCATACACACTCATTCATACACACTTATACACTATGGCCAATTTAGTTCACCCAATTCACCTATAGCGCATCTCTTTGGACCGTGGGGAAAACCATATGAAACTCCACACAGAAATGTCAACTGGCCCAGCTGTGACTCGAACCAGCGATCTTCTTGCTCTGAGGCGACAGTGCTAACAACTGAGCCACCACACTGCCATTATTAAGTAGCAACAATTTTTAAATAGATTACTGAACGCTGACAACCACAACATTCTTTTACGCAGTAAAGTAACTTAATTCAATTTTAATAGAACAGTTCAACAGTCAATCTAGTTTAAATTCTTAACTTTTTGTGTTTCATATTTTAAATTCTTTTAAGTTAAGTTTTAATTCATTCTTTCATTTTCTTTTTGGCTTAGTCCCTTTACTCATCAGGAGTCGCCACAGCGTAATGAACTGCCAACTTATCCAACATATATTTTACACAGAGGATGCCCTTCCAGCTGTAACCCATCACTGGAAACATCCATATACACTCATTCACACACATACACTACAAACAATTTAGCTCACCCAATTCACCTATGGCGCATGTCTTTTGACTTGTGAGAGAAACTGGAGCACCCAGAGGAAACCCACGTCAACACGGGGAGAACATGCAAACTCCACACAGAAACGCCATTAAGTTTTAATATTTCCAAAAACAATAAAGCTGATAATTGTGAAATATTCAATTAAAGTTATAGCAGAGAGTGGGGACGAAAGTAACGTGGGACGAAAGTAACAAAGCGATTTACTCAAAACCCTGACAACATTCGCTTTCCAGGCTATAACAGCACATGCAACCCTTAATGAAGCAGCCAAATAGCAGTTGATTTCGGAGCTGTGTCCCGCGGTTAGCTTCGAATTTCTGTTCTTAAGTGCAGAAAGTAAATTATTGTAGCATCCTTTTATCATTACTACAAGTTGTGTGGTAACACTTTTGTAGCATGAAATTAGCTCATTTTATGAATATTAATAATCAACAATAACGGTTTATTCTTAATTATTAATATTCCGGCTTAAGCTTCAGTCAGTTTGGTCAAACAAACATATGATTGTAAACGATCATGCTCGCGCGACCGAGCGGATTCCCAGATTATGAATATTAATTATCAACAATAACGAATTATTATTAATCATTAATATTCCGGATCAATTTATTGTTAATCTGACCAAACAAACACAAGCAGAGCCGCCGCTCTTCCGAGCGGACAAATCTATTCATTTAGAAAAAGGGAATTTAATTGCTACTTCTTGTGAAGTAGATTAATCATTCAAAAGTTTTAAACAACTTATAATAGCAAGGCAGGGGAATCTGTATTTCAGTGACATTTTCTCGTGAGGCAAACAATACAATTCATTTGATTATAATTGAATTTATTGACTAATCAGACGTAACGAACAAACAAACGCACAAACATACATTAAACACAAAACAAAGGTAAACCACGTGGAGATATCGGGTCTATAGAACGTGTAACAGCAAAGAGAAATAGTAAAGCTAGAGAATATAGATTTCAGATTAAAGAGTGACAAAACTTTCAGTTCCACACGCACCATTACGGACCACCAAGGTTATAAAAAACACCTTTTTGATAAAAGGGGCACAGCTTAATCGCATAACTAAAATCACCTGGTCTTTCATGTCTGGCGGTCTCTCTTATGCGTCCCTCTTCCGTCGTGATGAAACTACTCTTGATGTCCTTTGATGCGTGGAGTTTGTAATGCGGTTCGGACGAACACGATCGCAAACTTTAAACTGAATTTACTTTGCCGGAAAATAAAGAAAACGTGGCGGGAAAGTCCTTGCGGCTGTGAAGAGCCGTGTGGCCCTTAAAGGGACCACCGTCAATGATGTTCCTTTTTGGGACGTTCTCTTTCTGCCCAGATGTTTGGGAGGGCAGAATGAGTTATACCTGCGGGTCACGTGACAACCCGTACAGCATTCTGACCAATGATTTCAGGGGAAAGTTTGCGCGCGAACCTTCCTTTGTCTAGGGGCTGCTCGTATGCAAATTTGAGTGTCCGCCTAAAGCATGCGGACAGGCATCTAATACAGGGCTTTAAAGAATAAAGCAATGCGAGTTATGGTCTCGATCTATGCATCATGTGTTGTAAAATGTCAGCAGAAACCCATCGGTACCAAACATGGGGGGGGGGGTTGAAAGTACATCAACGTAATTTTTCATATCCTTACAATATTTATGCTTTACAAAGGCCTAACTGGAACATGCATACAGGTTATAAGAGAGGTTACACCGGTAAGAAAAGTCAGAAATTAGATACAAAGTTTACAAAACATAACACATTGGTTTTGTGCTGGTTCTGGATTTGATGAGTTCATTTTCTTTCTGTCGGAACAGCCTCGTGGGGGTGTATGTGTGTGTGTGTGAGGGTATTTGGGCAGGAATGTCTTTGAAGTTTTCCTGCTTATCTATCCAGGCCCCCTGAACAACTTAAGCTGTCACGAAAATCCAGACTTCTTGGAGCCAGGAGTCGTAAAACCGTTCTGTCGGACCGTGATAAAATCAATAAGAAATTTTATCTGTGGACTGTACGCTACACTTTACAATAAGGTTCATTAGGTAATGCATTTACTAACATGAACTAATCATGAACAACACTTGTACAGCATTTATTAATCATAAATAAACATTTACTAATGCATTATTAACATTCAAGTCCATGCTTGTTAACATTAGTTAATGCACCATGAGTTAACATGAACTAACAATGAACAACTGTATTTTCATTATCTAACATTTATGAACATGAATATATACTGTAGTGAATGTATTGTTCAATGGTTGTTCATGTTAGTAAATACATTACTTAACATTAACTAATGAACCTTATTGTAAAGTGTGACCAGTTGTGTTTTTCTTTTCATGCATCACTCTAATGATCAATCTACAGGTTATTTAGTGCAATAACACATCCTTAAGTGTGCAATCTCTGAGTTTTTCAGTTTAAAAGTAAATCAGCTTTAAATGGCAAGAGTTCCCGTGGGCACGAATACTTATGTCCACTTGCTAATAGACATGTCTTATTTTCACCTCCACAGTAGAGATTGCAATGTTTTGATTCAGATGTTTTAGGAAATAAATGCATATTGCCATAAATAATCAATAAATATTGCATTGTTGAGTTGCTTTTGAAACATTTGATGGAGCTGAAATTTAAAATAAAAATGCTGATAATTTTTTTTCAAAAAAAATAAGCAAGAAAAACCTTCAAAAAAAAAAAAAGGACAAAATATGTTTGCAGTTACATTAGCAAGGTCATGGTCAGATGCAGAGTTTGACATTAACACCCGCCAACCCATCAAATGCAGATGGATTTGAGCTGTGGTAGGTTAGACAGACACAGACACTAGACAGACACTCCTACTGGTGAAAACACATTTAAAATTGTAGTTCGACAAGCAGAAGAAGCAGGACCGACAACACTAATCGTGTTCACGCAAGCAAAAGAAAGCAGGTGATTACCGAATGAGAGGATGATCATTCACGCTCACAGGTGATGTGATGCGCGCGACTGTTAAAAAGCGTGCACGCTCCTGTTTACTTTCGCAAAGAAACCGTGCCTAGAAGAAACACAACTGGTGCGATCAGTTCTCTTTGAAATGAACTTGACAAAAGGTGATGCTCATACACTCACAGTCCTGCTGCTTTTAAGGGCTCAAGATTTATTTTTTAAACATTCTTTTGTAAGCAGCGGTTGCTGATTTTGCTTTAAACACTTTGAACAGATTATTAACAGGGCTAACATTAACCGTGTGCGCATGATCATCCCTTTATCACACATGGTATGTTTTTACCAGCTTTCTTTTGCTTATGGTTATTTTTGTTAATATGATACAATTATACATTTTTACAACAACATTGCTTTAATATGAGCGGATCTGGGACCTTTAGCCAGGGCAGCTTACTGTGCATATTTTAGATACATGACAATAAGTCTTTTTTTTAAATGTCTTTAAAAAAAAAAGTTTTGTTGTATTAAAAAAATACATGTATAAAGCTATATTTTGGTTTTTGAAACATTATTTAAAATTTGAGGCTAATAAATAATAATTGATTTTAATTTCGGTGTGTGGTCAGAGATACATTTGGTAAATCCTTAATTTTGATTCATGAAATGTCATGTAAAATAAAAAACAATCACGATTTGACACAACGCATTTGCTCATGCACACTAAACAAGGTCACACACAACACACACACAACAAGTGAAATGAATGAGGAGGCATATAGACATATCACAATATCTAAATCAAGTAGGTTTAGCAAGTCAAAGTCAAATTTATGCATATAAAATATATTTTCCCAACAACAAAAGTGTGGCTAGTGAAAAATGACGAGTGGCTATTAATGTTGGAAATCTACTAGCCACAGTGGCCTGGTATCAGAAAAGTTCATGTCAAGCCCTGGTCAAATATATTTAAAATAAACCAGATTAAGCCAGTAAATCTAGAAAATAATGCTATTTTCACCCACCCATGTGTTACTTTCGTCCCTTCTGACGAAGTAAGAAAGTAACAGTGTAATTTATGTTTTTATGAAATTATTTTAAAGTTGTTCTAAATTTTTTTTCAAAATACCACCCAATATTGACTGACTACACCTATGACTTAGTCATCACAGCAAAAAACAAAAAAAAAAAAAAAACATTCATTTTTCATTTCATTTTCCTTCGGCTTAGTCCCTTTATTCATCAGGGGTTGCCACAGTGGAACGAACTGCCACCTTATTCAGAATAGTTTTTACACAGCTGCAACCCAGTACTGGGAAACATCCATACACTCTCACACTATGGCGAATTTAGTATATATTTTTATGTAGTTTATTAGTTAACTCCACACAGAAACGCCAGCTGGCCCTGAACCAGGTTGAACCAGCAACCTTCTTGCTGTGAGGTGACGGTACTAACCACTGTGCCAACATGCCACCCCAGAAAAATTAATTTCTGTTTAAAACATTATCGTTAAAAAATATGTTTTTATGAATAATGGTACTTTCATCCCCACTCTCTCCTATGGCTTCAAAAGTCATTTAATATAGTGCATCATTTACAGCATTTAATACTGCTTTGAAAAAACAAAAAACAAAAAAAAGTACAGTATAAATCTTTAACAAACATCCATGCATTTTGCAGAAGAAAGTAATTCATTCAGGACTGGAATGACATGCAAGAGAAAAAAAACAAGTGAATGAAAAATCCCTCATCATTTCTGTGCACTTTGTGAAACTGCATCAGTGACTCGGTGTTCAAAATGATTGGGTTTCCAAACCCTCATCATTCAACTCCATCAAGCAGGCAGATGTGAACAGCTAATGTTTTATTTACAGTTTTATTCAAAAATCAACCTTGACCCACACCTGCAGGATCATTTACATAATTATAACTTTCCGCCCGCCACACATGCAATGCTCATAAATACAATTACACTTTCTATTGTCTTTCAAATGACACTGAGATGTTTTTAGTTTGTTTTTTTCTGCAGTTTAAACGGTATGAGGGAACAACACAACAACTGGAGTAGCGTTTTGGTTTAGTTTTTAGGATGGGGATAGTCTTTATTTACTCATTCATTTATTTTCCATCAACTTAGTCGGTAATTTATTAGGAGGAGTCGCCACAGCGGAATGAACCACCAACTATTCCAGCATATGTTTGATGCAGTGGATTCCGCAACCCAGTACTGGGAAAACACCCATACACTTTTGCATTGACACACACACACGCACTCATACACTACGGCCAATTTAGTTGATTCAATTCACCTGTACCGCATGTCTTTGGACTGTTGGGGAAATCGGAGCACACAGAGAAATACCATGCGAACGCGGGAAATACATGCAAACTCCACAAATGCCAACTGACCCAGCCGAGGCTCAAAGCAGCAACCTTCTTGCTGTGAGGCGACAGCACTACCTACTGCACCACCACGTCACCTTATTTATAGTAATTTAATGCTTAAGTGTATCTCAATTATTAACAACAGCAAGTAATTCCCCCCATTTAAAACGTATATTTTATTTTAGTTTAGAGTACAGTAGTTTCTAAAGCTTAATAAATATCCTGCTTAATACATAAATAGTACACACACCCATAACTTACTTACCCAGTAGACACACAACATCTTAAGACATTTATATTAGGTTAGATTTAGATTGTGATGTTAGTTGACCAAAATTCAATGTCTGTCCAGCATCTAAGGACAAGACATGATTGTGATAGACCGTATTGCATATTTTGTTGACTAAAGTTGCATTGCAACTACATGCCAATTAATTCTCATTTGAGTATTAGTAGACTGTCTGCTTAATATCTGTTGACATGCTCCTTCAACAGACATTTAACTGACTTTAAGAAACTTTGCAAGTACATGTCAACTTACACTAACCCTAACCCAACAGTCTCGTATAATCTAATGAGAATTAGTTGGCATGTAGATGCAATGTAACTTAAATTCAACAAAATGCATTAAAGAGACCATTAAGATAAAGTGATAGCGACAACATTATTTTGATGTTGATATTAGGTTTATGTTAGGTTGTGTTGGAAAGTGGAGGGCGAAGTAGTGGCGCAGTAGGTAGTGCTATTGCCCTACAGCAAGAAGGTCGCTGGTTCAATCCTCGGCTTAGCTGGCGTTTCTGTGTGGAATTTGCATGTTTACTGGAGCACACAGAGAAATACCATGTGAACGCGGGAAGAACATGCAAACTCCACATAGAAAATCAAGTGAGTTTCCTCCGGGTGCTCCGGTGTCCCCCACAGTCCAAAGACGTGGTACAGGTGAATTGGGTAGGCTAAATTGTCCGTAGCGTATGAGTGTGTGTGAATGAGTGTGTGTGGATGTTTTCCAGAGATGGGTTGCGGCTGGAAGGGCATCCACTGTGTAAAAACGTGCTGGATAATTTGGCGGTTCATTCCGCTGTGGCGACCCCAGATTAATAAAGGGACTAAGCCGACAAGAAAATGAATGAATGTTTGAAAGTGACCAAAGTGTAACAAGCCAACATCCTAAACCAACGTCATATTAAAAGTTAAATACTGACATTCATTCATCAGGTATGGCAGCCAAAATCCAACGCCTGATTGATGTCATATTGGTAATGTCCACACAACGTCAAGCTGTAACCTCATTAGATGCTGAAATTTGATTAATTTAATGGACGTTTGACATTGATCTCGGACTGACGTTGGGTTCTGGTGTCAATCTGATTTTCATTTCCAAACAAAATGCTACGTCCCACAACGTTGGGGTACAACGTCAATCTGACGTCATGTTGACACCCTGTACCTGCTGGTTATAATAACTTTCAGACCTATACACATGCAATCCTCAGAAATACAATTGCACTTTCATAGAAAAAAAACATCCAATTTAATGGTATGAGGCAACAACAGCAACACAAGGACTCAAGTAGTGTTTTGTTGTTGTTTTTTTGATATCAGTTGGATTAAGGGATTTCCACAGGTTTCCTGGGAGTGACAACGTTTGGATTGGGAAAGAGTCTGCCAGAACTCAATGTGGCACCAGATGCTGAGCTCCAGCCAGTGATTAGATTTGGAGGAGTTCTTTGACAGTTAAAGTTTGACCCACCATATGCATTCATTTATAAAGGGAATTTTAGAGGAAACTGGTTTTCACAATTAGAAATGTTTTGGGTTTAATATAGAGTTGAAGTCAGTATTTTTACCCCTCCTGAATTTTTTTTGCCCCAGTATATATTTTTCCCAAATTTCTGTTTAACAGAAAATATTTTTTTCAACACATTTCTAAACATAATAGTTTCATTTCTAACTCATTTCTAATAACTGATTTATTTAATCTTTGCCATGATGACAGTAAAAAATATTTGACTAGATATTTTTCAAGACTCTTCTTTACAGCTTAAAGTGACATTTAGAGGCTTAACTAGATAAATTAGGTAAGTTAGGGTGATTAGGCATGTCATTGAACAATAATAGCTTGTTCTGTAGACAACTGTAAAAAATATAGCCTAATGGGGCTAATAATATTGACCCTAAAATGGTTTAATTTTTTTTTAACTGCCTTTATTGTAGCTGAAATAAAACAAATAAGACTTTCTCCAGAAGAAAAAATATTATAGGAAATATTGTGAAAATGTATTGCTCTGTTAAGCATCATTTGGGAAATACTTGAAAAAAAAGAAAGAAAATGACAATAAAAAAAAATAAAAATAAAAAATAAAAATCACAGGAGGGCTAATCATTTTGACTTCAACTGTATATCCTAGTGATGGATAAAGAGTATACAGAAGTAGGATGATACAGTTTTTCTTCAAAGTGGGCTAATGAATCACTTCCATGTGAACTTTCTCTTTGTTGGCTCTTATAGAGAGATTAAACAGACATAGTCTTGCGGCTGGTCCAAATCACTGCTCAGAAAGAGATACAGATAACATTTCCATACTTCCACACTCGTGCTTCTGTCCGACGGAGAGATAACGAATGTACAGAGAAGAGCTTAAACTCCAGATCGCGTGGCTTTTATATCTGATGACCATACGCCCCTGCATTATACTGGATGAGAAACGCTTCAGTGTAATTATGCTGTTAAATTGTATAGCTTCAATATCAGCAAGCATATGTTTTTTTCATGGCAAGTCTGCTACTTCTGACTGCTTTATATATCTGTTCATGTATTGTTTGCCATTAAAATCATTGCTGATTTGTTGTGATCATATATATGAAGTGTTGAAAAACAAATCCAATCAACGTTTACTTGACAGAATAGCTCAGCTCTGGAAACCACTTCAAAGTTAGATGTGGGCATCACAATGGTGCAGTGGGTAGCACAATCGCCACACAGCAATAAGGTTACTGGTTTGTGCTTTGTCATAGTGGTAACGTCCACACAACATCAAGATGTAACATCATTAGACGTTGTTTTTTTTTTTGGGGGGGGGGGGGGGGGGGGTGGGGGGGGTGTAAACACAACTTCTGTCTGTTCTGACATCAACCCGATTTTCATTTCCAAACAAAATGCAACATCCCTCGACATTGGGGTACAACATCAATCTGACGTCATGTAGACATCCTGTGCCTGCTGGTATTGTCATGACTGTCCATGTCCACCAGATGCCACTGTAGTTCGGCAGCACACTCTCGATGAACTACAGGGGTTTAAGAACTACATATCCATACATTCCTTCGCACACTCACTCGGTCTTCCATATATACTGATTTGCAATCACAGCTGTCTCTGTTCAATGTTGATTTCCTGGACTATATATTCAGTCATTCAACCTCTGTTCGTTAGTTCGTCGTTCGCCCTTGTTGGTGTGTTGTTCCCGATCATAGTCTTGTATCTTGTCATAGTTGCTAAGTCTAGTTCTAGTTTAATCTGTTTGAGTTCCTTGTTTGTTTGTTTATTTTGATACTTTGTCACTTTGATTTTTGGATTTTTGTCTCTGTCACTGCACAAATTTCACATTAAAACTACATTTGGATCCTACACCCGTTTTTGTTCCTGTTTCATTCCGCCAAACATGACAGGTATGTAGGCTTGGGCAGTATCCAAATTTTGATACCGTCAAACCTCCTCCCTATTTTACCTTGGTACCAAGTATTATTGTGCAAAATAAAAAAAAATTATGATGTAAGGCTCAGACAGCGTCACCAAAATGTTGGCTTGTGCCTAAACCATTCAGATACTGAATACTGTATATGAGACCTTAAGTTCGCAGTCACTTTTTGTCTTGTGCGTATTACACACAGTATCCACACGGATGCGCGAGTGCTCGCTCGCTTGGGAGTGATATTGTTAGATCGCCTGCTCCCTTTAAAATTACATCAGAGTTACCGACCACACCCGCACATTTGGAAATTTATTCCCGCACCGTAAAAAATAAGGTCAGGTCACGCTGCTCCCGCGGTACAGCAGCGGGAATGCAGACCTCTGGTTCAAATTTACCATGTCTCTCTTCTCATTCGTTTGAAACCGGAAATACTGCCTCACCTCTCTCACCTCTCTCTCTCTCCTCCACACTGTCCCGTGATGACAAACACGCATCTCATTTGTAGGCATTAAAAAAAAAAAATTCATATTTGATACTTGTCTCCTATTTAGGAGCAGTGTTTTTTTACGACAGTTTAACGATATTGAAACTGACACCGTTGCTATTTTTAGATCTCGAGGTATACCATAATACCATATTACCGCCCAAGCCAACTGCGATGTTACTCATTTTCCTATCGCTTGATTACAATAAATTATATATCCTATAATTTTCCAACAATACATTCATATTCACTTTTACTGCAAGAAAAAGATCAGTATGCGCATTCTGCAAAATATATTTTCTGATTTTGACTGTAATTTACGAACATGCACCTTTTGCTTTGGAATGATAATATTGTGAAAAGCGCTATAAACAGAAATCAAATCATTGTTAAATTATTAAACATTAAATTTAATCAATGAATTTTTTTTAGTGTTCAAATACACTTGATTTGGATTATATATATTTATTCATTCCTTCATTTTCTTTTCAGCTTAGTCCCTTTATTAATCATTGGTTGCCACAGCAGAATGAACCACCAACTCATCCAGCATATGTTTTCCGCAGCAGATGCCCTTCCAGTTACAACCAACCACTGTGAAAGACCCATACACTCTCATTCACATACATACACTACGGACAATTCAGCTTACCCAATTCACCTATATCACATGTGTTTGTGGAGGAAGCTGGAGCACCGTGAGGGAACCCATGCCAACAAGGGGAGAACAAGCAAACTCCACAAAGAAATGCCAACTGACCAAGCCGAGGCTAGAACCAGTGAGCTTTATGCTGTGAGGAGACAGCACTACCTACTGCGCCACCCAATTCAATATTCCTTGTACACCATTCTCAATAAAAAATAAAGACGAATGGTTGTTAAAAGATCCACGGGTGAGCGCATGATTTTATAATCAAACAGTGACTTCAGCATCACATTATCAATAAATCACAACCAAGTGTTCCGATCAAATTCTGCTCTCGTCTTTAAACACCCTTTGCCTTGCCTTTGTTGTTCTGGGATTTTACTGATATTGAACCTGTGTGTTTAATCCCTGTGCACCTTCCCTTTAAACGTCCCGGGAGCTTGAAAGGGCTTGCAGGATCTCTATCTGTCTGAAGGCAGGGAGCTTTAATACACGCTCAAGCTCTGTTTGATGGATGAAGGTGCAGTTGCACTTCAAAGCTGTAATGTGTCCTCACAGTCCTCATATAGAGCTGCTCTTGAAAGAGAAAGACATGAAAGTGCATGTGTGGGGTTAAAGAACTGTCAGGCCTTCAGCACAAACTGCTTTCTGTTTCTCAAACACTCCTTCAGCAAACACATTATGCAAGGACAAGTTGAATGTGATCTATTATGCATGCAGAGGCGCAGTCATTAGCTTTTCGTTTAAAGTCAATCATCTATTACAGACAGGTAGACGGATCCAATGATGGATGGATAGACAGAATGATGGATGGATGAACATAAAATAATGGATGGAAAGATAAAATTACAGATGGATGGACAGATAAAATGATGGATGGACAAAATTAATGGATGAATATATGGATAGATGGATAAATGAATGGAAGGATGGATTGACGGATGGATGGACAGATTAAATGATGAATGGATGATAGTCGGAATGATAGGTGAATTGATGCATTATTGGATAAAATGACAGATGAATAAAAAAAGAGATGGATGGGTGAACTGAAGGATGGGTAGACGGATGGACATATGGATACTCAGAATGGTCAGTGGGTGGACATACGGACAAATAGATTTAGTCAGAATAATGGGTGGGTGGGTGGACGGATGGATAGTGTGGGTGGACGGATGGATAGTCAGAATGATCAGTGGGTGGACAGATGGACAAATGGAAAGTCAGAATGATGAGTGGGTGGATGGACGGACAAATGTATGGTCAGAATGATGGGTGCGTGGACAGATGGACAAATGGATAGTCGGAATGATGAGTGGGTAGACAGATGGATAGTCCGAACAATGGGTGGGTGGACAGATAGATAGTCAGAATGATGGGTGGGTGGACGGATGATTAGTCAGAATGATGGGTGGGTGGATGGATGGATAGTCAGAATGATGGGTGGGTGGATGGATGATTAGTCAGAACGATGGGTGGGTGGACGGATGGATAGTCAGAACGATGGGTGGGTGGATGGATGATTAGTCAGAATGATGGGTGGGTGGATGGATGGATAGTCAGAATGATGGGTGGGTGGATGGATGATTAGTCAGAATGATGGGTGGGTGGATGGATGGATAGTCAGAATGATGGGTGGGTGGATGGATGATTAGTCAGAATGATGAGTGAGTGGATGGATGGATAGTCAGAACGATGGGTGGGTGGATGGATGGATAGTCAGAATGATGGGTGGGTGGATGGATGATTAGTCAGAATGATGAGTGAGTGGATGGATGGATAGTCAGAACGATGGGTGGGTGGATGGATGATTAGTCAGAATGATGGGTGGGTGGATGGATGGATAGTCAGAATGATGGGTGGGTGGATGGATGATTAGTCAGAATGATGGGTGGGTGGATGGATGATTAGTCAGAACGATGGGTGGGTGGATGGATGATTAGTCAGAATGATGGGTGGGTGGATGGATGGATAGTCAGAATGATGGGTGGGTGGACGGATGATTAGTCAGAATGATGGGTGGGTGGATGGATGGATAGTCAGAATGATGGGTGGGTGGATGGATGATTAGTCAGAACGATGGGTGGGTGGACGGATGGATAGTCAGAACGATGGGTGGGTGGACGGATGGATAGTCAGAACGATGGGTGGGTGGATGGATGATTAGTCAGAATGATGGGTGGGTGGATGGATGGATAGTCAGAATGATGGGTGGGTGGATGGATGATTAGTCAGAATGATGGGTGGGTGGATGGATGATTAGTCAGAATGATGAGTGAGTGGATGGATGGATAGTCAGAACGATGGGTGGGTGGATGGATGGATAGTCAGAATGATGGGTGGGTGGATGGATGATTAGTCAGAATGATGAGTGAGTGGATGGATGGATAGTCAGAACGATGGGTGGGTGGATGGATGATTAGTCAGAATGATGGGTGGGTGGATGGATGGATAGTCAGAATGATGGGTGGGTGGATGGATGATTAGTCAGAATGATGGGTGGGTGGATGGATGATTAGTCAGAACGATGGGTGGGTGGATGGATGATTAGTCAGAATGATGGGTGGGTGGATGGATGGATAGTCAGAATGATGGGTGGGTGGACGGATGATTAGTCAGAATGATGGGTGGGTGGATGGATGGATAGTCAGAATGATGGGTGGGTGGATGGATGATTAGTCAGAATGATGAGTGAGTGGACGGATGGATAGTCAGAATGATGGGTGGGTGGATGGATGATTAGTCAGAATGATGAGTGGGTGGACGGATGGATAGTCAGAACGATGGGTGGGTGGACGGATGGATAGTCAGAACGATGGGTGGGTGGATGGACGGACAGATGGATAATTAGAATGATGGGTGGGTGGCTGGACAGACGGACAAATGGAAAGTCAGAATGATGAGTGGGTGGATGGACGGACAAGTTTATGTTCAGAATGATTGGTGGGTGGACGGTTGGGCAAATGGATAGTCCGAACAATGGGTGGGTGGACAGATGGATAGTCAGAACGATAGGTGGGTGGACAGATGGATAGTTAGAATGATGGGTAAATAGTGAATAGTGAGGGCGGTGTCCGCGACCTTGCCGGTCCTCACTTTTATCCACGACACCTCTACCACCCCGGTTCTCATATTTATCCACGACACTGCCAACTTTCAACTAACAAACCGGTCACTATCTTTCACTTTCAGGTCGAGGGTGGCGTGATCGTCATTTGATTAGAGCGTCAGTTCAGCTTGCTCTGGCCCTGACGGATGGACAGATGGATTAAATAACAGACAGACGAACATACAGAACGAAGTATGAATGAAAGGACTAATAGTTGGATGGATAGATGTCAGAGGGATGGACAGAAAAAATGATGGATAGACGAATGGATGAATTGATAGTCAGAACAATGGATAGGTGGGTGGGTTTATACACAGATGGGCGGGAATGTGGATGGATGGATAAAATGACAGACAGACAACATACAGAAAGAAGTATGGATGAAAGGACTAGTCAAATGTATGGATGGATAGATGTATGAACTAAGGTCTCTCTCATGGTTGGCACTTTTCTGTCAGATGGCTCACAGGTTTTACCTTCATTCATCATCATTTATTTAAAAAAGCACCCGCTCCATTTTATGTGTATATGTTTTACTGGTAGTTAGATGTTGAGCTAACATTAATCAGATTCACTCTAGTGAATGCAAAACATTTGTCATCATAATTTACTCAAGTGCACGCCTCAAATTCTCACGCCCCACCCCACAGTTATGAAAACCGTGCTGTAAACAATCGTAAAAATTGCTTAAGAGAGCTAGTAATATTGACCTTAAATGATTTAAAAACATTAAAAACTGCTTTTATTCTAGTCGAAGTAAAACAAATAAGACTTTCTCCAGAATAAAAAGTATTATAGGAAATACTGTGAAAAATTCCTTGCTCTCTTAAACATTATTCAGGAAATTTTTGAAAAAGAAATTCACAGGAGGGCGAATCAATTTGCCGTCAACAGTAAATATATTCACATTCAGCAATACTTTTAATGACTCCACTTCTACACTTGGCATTTCCCGTCAGCTAAATTCCATAATCGCTCATCTCTGTGGTGTAGATATGCAGATCTATCAGTTTCCACAACAGGCTTCCCTCAAATGAGCTCTTTATGTAAAACTCTTAAAAATCCATTTCTTCAGAGACACTCCTCAACTTTGTGGGTTGACAAAGACGCGTCTGTGTGTGTCTGCCAGCCATGTGTGTGTGTCTTGCAGACTATTTTTAAACATCTGTGGCAGGCTTAATCCATCTTGTGTGGTGAGAGGGCCCAGCAGATCTGAATATTACAGTAACCATATTTTAACAAGACTCTGGAGTATTCACATAAGCATTAAATACAGCGCAGGGCCGTTGTGTCAGAGGGAGGGGGGGACTTTCGCTTTGCATTCTGATCCTGTAAACCTCCAGAGAAGCCAAAATCACACACAGTTTGGGGTCGTGGAAAAAAGCAGATGCATTTGCCTCCCGGTCACCTGAATAAAGGCATATAAAAATGAGCGTTAAGCATGGAGAAGTTGACAGACCCCTTTTCTTATGGCATTTCAATTTTATGATTCTAGATTAGGGCTGCACAATATATCATTTCAGCATCGAATCTGCAAGAGTCACATCGCAAGATATACAATGTTGAGTCTGAATTCAGTATAGTTGACCAGGAGCTGCAGAATAGCATTTATTTGCTGTATTAACACTTGCCGGCCACTTTATTAGGTACACCTTACTAGTACTGGGTTGGACCCACTTCAAAACTGCCTTAAACCTTCGTGGCATAGATTCAACAAAGTACTGGAAATATTCCTCAGAGATTTTGCTCCATATTGACATGATAGCATCACACAGTTCCTGCAGATTTGTCGGCTGCAAATCAATGATGCGAGTCTTGCCACATACCAAAGGTGCTCTATTGGATTGGGTGCTGGTGATTGTGGAGGCCATTAAAGTACAGTGAACTCATTGTCATGTTCAAGAAACCAGTCTGAGATGATTCGTGCTTTATGACATGGAGCGTTATGCTGCTGGAAGTAGCCATCAGAAGATGGGTGCACTGTGGTCATAAAGGGGATCAGCAACAATACTCAGGTAGGCTGTGGCATTGACATGATGCTCAATTGGTACTAATGGGCCCAAAGTGTGCCAAGAAAATATCCCCCACACCATTACACCACCACCAGCCTGAACCGTTGATACAAGGATCCATGCTTTCATGTTGTTGATGCCAGATTCTGACTCTACCATCCGAATGTCCCAGCAGAAATGGAGACTCATCAGATCAGACGTTTCTCCAATCTTCTATTGTCCAATTTTAGTGAGCCTCTGCAAATTGTACCCTCAGTTACTTGCTCTTAACTGACAGTAGTGGCACCCGGTGTGGTCTTCTGCTGCTGTAGCCCATCCGCCTCAAGGTTGGACGTGTTGTGCCTTCAGAGATGCTCCTCTGCAGACGTCGGTTGTAACGAGTAGTGATTTAAGTTACTGTTGCCTTTCTATCAGCTCGAACCAGTCTGGCCATTTTCCTTTGACCTCTGGCATCAACAAGGCATTTGCACCCACAGCAGTTTCTGAAATATTCAGACCAACCCATCTGGCACCAACAACCATGCAACGTTCAAAGTCATTTAAATCATCATTCTTCTCCATTGTGATGCTTGGTTTGAACTGCAGCAGATTGTCTTGATTGTCATGTCTACGTGCCTAAATGCATTGAGTTGCTGCAATGGGATTGGCTGATTAGAAATTTGGGCTAACGAGCAGTTGGACAGGTATACCTAATAAAGTGGCCAGTGTATGTATATGGAATCTATATAATGCAAAAAAAAAATCTTACTTAAATTTTTTTTGTTTCTAGACTAAATACCTACATTTCAAAACAAAAGCAATATTTTTTTTTTTTACCCCACAGGCAGATCTCTTTGCTTGTTTTAAGAAAAAACTTTTAATTTCTTCTGAAGTTGAAAACAAAAAGCTTTTTTGCATTGTGATTATTTAATTTCTATATATAAATACTGTTAGATTCCCAAGAAAACTATCAAATAGTGCTATTTAAACTATCTTGTAATATTGTATTATTCGCAAAATAATAAAATATCGCAATATCAGATTTTCCAATATCATGCAGCCCTATTCAAGATGGTTTTATACAGGGTCAGTAATGAGATGATGCCATCTAATCAAAGCAATTTTACCGATTCCTCTATGAAATAAAATATGATAAAAAAAAAAGATTGTGAGATGAATTTTTGAAGAATGAATTGTGCCTGCTGATTGCTTTGTGTATTTGCATGCGCTGTCTGCATTGTTTTATTGTCTGATTCACAAAAAGGGTTATGCAAATCAAGTAATGGCATAAAGCGGCACAAAATCTACATCGAACGCAATTTGCAAGGCAATTCCTACTTAAAGCTGTCCATAGCTGACAATAGAGAATGAAAGTTAGAAGACATGCTGACAAACACCTCAGCTTTCAATAGGGTGCAAAAAAAAAAAAAAAAAAAAAACACTCAGAACACATTTCGATACTGAGATAAAAAATACAATATTATTGTAATATTATATGTTAAAATATAAATTATTATAATAAACAATTTATTATTATTTAGATATAATAATATAGATCACTATTAATATAATAATAATAACAATAATGATGAAAGTATTATTATTAATATTATTAATATAATAAATAAAATAATAAATTATTATTAGAAGTATTATCATTATTATTGTTCATTCATTAATTTTTCTTCAACTTAGTCCCTTTATTTATCAGGGGTTGCCACAGCGGAATGAACTGCCAACTTATCCAGTACATGTTTTACGCAGCGCATGCCCTTTCAGCTGCAATCCAATACTAAGAAACACCCATACAGTCTCGTACACACACACACACACACACACACACACACACACACACACACACACACACACACACACACACACACACACACACACTAAAGTTATTAGGCTGCGTGATAAAATAAAAAATAATTATTTGTTCTGATCTGTTTAACTTTCAGATTTTAGAGACGTATAAATCACAAAATGAGACAAAGGAATAGGAAGTGTGTTTGGATATCTCATTTTTGAGCACACTTAATTGTTATTGTTTATTTATTTGTACTGAATTTAGAAATAGAAACAAATCTAAAAATTATGAAATTAAATATGTAATGATGTCTTCAGTGCAGTGCGTCTGACACCGTTTCCTGAATCCAGTCTAACGGAAAAGGCTCACTCTGTAGATGGTCTTTAACCTCACACAGATAGTTTAACCGTTTTTTTTTTTCACTATTAAAGCATGCAGTTTTTCTGTTTACAAAGTCTGCCATGTAAATATTGAATTCGACATGGCGCGATGCAACTGACTCCTAAAGGAAATGCAAGATGAGACTCTGATTTGTTTAATGCAGTTTTGCCCCAAAACGCATCCACAGCTCCTTAAAGAGCACCAATTTTACCCCTTTTACAAGATGTAAGAAAAGCCTTTGGTATCTCCAGAATGTGTCTGTAAAGTTTCAGCTCAAAATATCCATCAGAATATTTATTATAGCCTATAGAATCTGCCCATTTTGGTGTCAGAATACAGTGTAGCTGTTTTTGTAGCGATTGGCTAGTTAGTGATTAGTGATAGGGATCAGCTGTAGTCAATCCTTTCATGTACTCCCCTCTTAATTAGTTTTTCTTTGTGAAATCACCAAAATCGAAACAAAACTTGAACTGAACACAGTACAAGGTGAACTACCAAGCAAACTGACCACGCCAGAAAAGTTGTCCACATAGAAAAAAATAAGTGAGGGCATTGTGATATTTGGTAAATACGGCTTTAAATGCATCAATAGTCTGTCCCTCTATATATCATTAATGTGAAAATGATAATATATTAAATTTAATTAAGTTTAATTAAGGTGTCCTCTGGCCAAACCTGATCAATTGGGACAGACAGTTTCACAGAAACGTGCGCAATTTGACTTATTGCCAACTTCAATTAAACAAGATTCTCTTTTGTTGCTTCTCATCCTGATAATTGCAGGTTGACAGAAGTTTGACTCGGGGCGGAAGGCAGATCTGCAGTCATTGTCAAACATTCACAAAGGAAAGCTGATCTGCTGTCTGCAAAAGTGCTGGTAAAATCTATCACGAGACTTGAAGCAGAAGAGAGGCAGAGAATGATAAAAGCCTCATGATTCCATAGACGTCTCACGTGTTTCTTCCCTCTCTTTGACGCCTTCTGATTCAGTGTACTCGGAGACCTCGATACATTTTTAGACCTTGCCTTGTAAATCCTGAGCTGAAATTGATCACAACTTCGTATCAGCTTGTGGTATTGTGTTACTGTGATTTGAGAGAGCGGTATTTTTCGACCTATTTGAACTTACGCCCCCTTAACGCCTACCCTGTGAGTTGAGCCCTACATTACTCAAGCGAGTGTGAATCATAAAGCTCACACAGACACACATTGCTCTGGATAAGGCCTTAAAGAGCCAATCACACTGCCAGTCAGGATTACGGCTGGGCTGACACAGTAACATTCAGTTTTACTACTTACAAGCATGAAGACTAACACTTCACATATTAATCACACTGTTTGTGTGGATCTCAAACATTTTGCAGGGTTGTATTTAATATATTGAACCAAAATGCTCTGGCTTCAGCTACAATTATTCGTATAGCAGCTGCTTTTATCCAAAGTGACCAACAAAAAGTATGACAGAAGTTCAACATTTTGAAATTGAGTAGAATTCTTTCAGCTGTCTTTAATCAGGGTGTATACAAAACTTCTTAAGTTGAACTTAATACCTTTTACTACCTTTTTTAATACCTTACGAAGATTAAAAGCCGATCTTCTAAGAGCAGTTCGGTACTGTTACCTTGCACGATTACAAACCCACAGCACCTCAGCTTGCAATGTAGTGTTAATGGGGCATAGCGTCTGTCACGCACCTGTTAGTGATGCTGCTAGGACTAGTGCTGGCAGTGGTTTGCATCGGGAGAGCAGTCGATGGTGAGGGCAAAGCAGTGGGGGTTGAGGTCGTTGATGCACCCACACTGCAAAACATTGATATGGGAAGCTGCCCGCTGCATCCGCGCATCCTAGCTTGGTGGCTATTTGACTCCATATGCGATTTGACGGCATTCATCCCCACCCAGGTTATATTAACAGTCTTCTTGCAGGCGTGGCAATAAGCCTTGCAACTGTTGCCAACTACAGGCCTAAGCCAGTCTTTAAATCTCGAGTCCTCCAGCCAGAGGTTCGAAAACTTGCACTTCCCAATGTTTTATTTTAGTTAATGAACGAAAGCACCCAGTTTGTTTCAGTGCCCACGGGAACGAACACCCCCACACATGATATCGCTCAGGTCCTACTCTCAACACATAAATAAATCCACTCAAATTTTAGAATAAAGGTCTGCGCCTAACATGAATTGATTATCTAAAAACAATTAGGCTCAAAGATGTAATACCTCGTCAGATGGCGTTTATTACTTTTTAAATACGTTTTAAAGCCCTTAATTTTATTTACTACATTTTACAACCTTTTACAACCCCGCAGACACCCTGTTAATGAAAATTAAGTTAAAAACAGCACTGATTTGAACCTTTTGGGACATTATAAATGTCTTTATCATCACTTTTGATCAATTTAAAGCCCCCTAACTAAAGAAGCACTAAATTTGATAATCTATTTAGAAAAAAAAAAGTTTTTTTAAGATAAATGCTGATCTTTTTAATAATCAAGGAAACCTGAAAAAATTACCCAACGGTTAATAAATAGTTCATTTATTCATTTTCTTTTCGGCTTAGTCCCTTTATCAATCAGGGGTCGACACAGTGGAACGAACCAATATTTATTTATAATTTTAATGATAATAAAAATAAGGTAGTTATTGAATGAATAAATTGTTATCAATAGAATAAAATCATAAAATATAACAGAATAAAATTAGAACAAAATTAGTTCAAATTAATTAAAAAAAGATACTGACTCCAAGATTTTGAATGGTTTACAAAAAACCTTTTATTTGTTAGATGAATGCTGACCTTTTTTAATTATCATGAAATCCTAAAAATATTACTTAACGGTTAATAAGTATTAATAATATTAATTGACTAATTATAATAAAAAAATAATAAATGAATGAATAAATGTTTCTACACGTTAAAAAATTGTACTATCAACCATTCCTGACAGCATATGTTTTTAGTTCATTATAACTTAAACTAAGTTAATCATGTTCTAACTTAATTTTATAAGTAAGGCAAGCTATTTTAAGTCAATTTAACATAAGTTCAATGGACTTATGAGGTTAAATTTAATTCAACTTAAAAACTTAAAGCAACTAGGATTTTTTTAGTGTAGAAAAGCAAATGAGCATTTTAGAATGGAGCGGCACGGTGGCTCAGTAATTGCAGTTGCCTCAGACCAAGAAGGTTGCTGATTCGAGTTTTTGGAGGCCCACGTATAATGTTATCAATATTTTCACTATTAGAAAAGATAATTTAGGAGAAATACTGTAGGCTATTTTCTTGTCTTGACCACACATACACAGTTTAAATAGACTTTTTTTATGGGGAAATGTCTAATGAAGTTGATAGCCACCTGGCCATCGGGAAAAAAGAAGGCGGAGGTGAGGAGCAACTCTCGGCCAGGTGGCTATTAACTTCATTAGAGAGAATGAGAAACAATCTGTTCAAACTGTGTATGTGTGGTCAA